>NW_005871585.1:300026-349452 GCF_000147115.1 Myotis lucifugus | reverse complement strand
TAAATTCACCTCCTGCCCTGGCATAGGAGATCCTTCATGAGTTGGCCCACCTACCTGGTGTATCTCTGCTCTGCCCTTTGATCTGACATGCTAGCCTCAATTACCTGCCCACAGTCCAATGAGCTGGGCCAGGCTCCCTTGACTTCATACCTTTTTTCATGCTTCCTTGGCCGGGAACACTTTCACGTCTTCCTTACCTAGGTGAGTGTTACTCCTCCTTCAGGATTCTGGTTAGGCATCATTCCTTGACTCCGGTTGGGTGAGAGTCTTTTTCTGAGGGTCTCCATTATTCCCAGGATCACCTCTTTTATAACATGTACTACACTGTTCTCATAGAAACTGTTTATTTGTTCCTGAGGACAGGCACATACTTTGGCATCTTTATTTTCTAGCACAATGTCTAGCATGTAGTAGGTGCTCAGTAAATACTTACTGAATGCATGGGTGACTAGGCAACAGTATAAACATAATTACAATGCAACATATAAAAATATTGACAGCATATACTTTATTATGAAGTGAAAACTTAAATTGCACACTGTATATATGGTAAATACACACTGCACAATCTACCCATGTAAAATACATATGCATGAAGATAAATTCTGGAAATAGTCATTCAATAGACATTTATTGAGCACCTACTCTATGCCAGATCATACTGATGAAAAGATTAATTAGAACTGGCCCATCCCCTTAGTAGGTTTACAATCTGGGGATGGGTGGGGAGAAGCAATTCTAGTTAGCTGATAAGAATATAAGTGAGACCCCCTGGCAATGGGCAAGGAGACACGTGATTGGTGGTGTTGCTCTTATATCAGTCAGGGGCAAAGCAGATGTATAGTCCTTAGTTCATCCGAGTTTGATGCCTGTGGCAGTGGCCAAAGCTGTTTCATGCCTGAGGCACATAAAAAAAAAAGAATATGAGTGAGTTTGTTTGTTTGTTTTCAAAATTCTCTTTAACATATTTACAATACATTTACAAGAAGGCTTACAAAACAGAAAAAGGTCATCTATAACCTGCTGCTCATGGTAATATTAAAGTTATAAAATTCAACCTTCACCATTTCGGATATAACTATCCAAAGCCTCTTTGTTTTTGAAATCTACATAGCTTTGCACGCATTGACTCGATGCTTGCTTTGCTTTCCCATGGGATTGTCAATAACTTGTACACAATGTACCTTCTGGTGTCCTGTGTGCCCTTGGACAACTTGCTTCACCTCGCTAAACTTCAGTGGCCCCATCTGCAACGGAAATAACTCTAAACTCCATGTAATTGTTTCAGAGAACAAAATGAGACAATGAGTATAAACCCGCTGCGTGAGAGTCAAAGCACTTTGAAAATGCAGGGCATGACAGATTAGAAGATTGCCTCTGTGTTCGTTTTCCAATATGCCTATAGAGCCAGTCTTATCATTCTCTTATTCAATAAATCTGTAATCTGAGTTGTAAATTTATACTTTTACCCATGAAACTCATTAAAGTTATTGTTGTTCTTTATGGAAAAGGACATATGTCTTAAAATGCTATTATTTTTCCTGATTTGTTTATCACACACGCACACACAAAAATAGCTCACCAACAATTCAGTTAAATGAAACATGTCAACTGCCCTGCACAGTGTTCTGCATCTTGCGGACATGTAATGGTCATAATAGTGTTCTGCTATTTTTCTAAACTTGGTGGAAGGTGATACTGACCTTTAAGAATAACAGCCCTTTGGAATGAAGACAGCTGACCTGGCATGAAGCAGGAACATCCCTGATGTGTTTGGATGTGCTGAGGAAGTAAGTGCCTTTGACATTGTGACACACCATCGATGCCTGAGGGTGAGAAGAGACCCTGGGGACAGGCAGTGGCAGGAACAAAAGGGGATATTTTGAATATAATTTATCTGTCTCAGCAGGTGTCCCAAAAAGATTACACTCCATCCAGCACCCTGGATCTGGACAAACAATGTAGAGAATTCAATGGCCCTTTGTTATTCTTGCCTCTTTCAGCAACAATCTTTCTTAATAACAGCTTTATACATCTCACTACCACCTGCCCTCTTCATGAGCTGTCAGCTCAAGTATCTGTGTATCACCAAATAGACTTATACTTCCCAGTAGGAAATGGAATGGCTTGTCTTTAAGAACCAAGTTGAGGGAGTGTGTGTGTGTGTGTGTGTGTGTGTGTGTGTGTGTGTGTGTCTGCAGCTCCTCAGAGAGAGACCAGAATTGCTAGTATCGGTCTTTCTGGCCTAGTTTTCCAAGGTCTAGACAGCTTGGCTGACTGCAGCTCTGATTTTGTAAGACAGAATTGATTTGCAAAGGGCCAGGAGAGGGCACACCTGGGAAGTGGCCTTGAACTCAGAACAAGAAAGGGGGCAGAAACTGAGGTCTACAGCAAAATAGAAGGTTGAGGGCAACCAGAATTTAGAGCTCCTGATGGGGCCACTGAGTTAGTTAATCAGGGCCAAGAGGGAACCAAGTATCAGCCAAGAGTCCTCCACATAAAGGTGGTTCTGTGTGAGTGTGAAAAATAAAAGGTCTGCCCAGGGGGTCTAGTTGGCTCCTTAAATCTGAAATTACAGTGTGACTTGAAACTAGACTGTTGTTAAAATTCCTTTGATGCAACTATTTCAAACTCCAATCCACTATTTCACTGTATGTTAAACTGATAAGGAGGTTCTATGATTGCTTAGACCAGTGTTCTCAACCCTGGCTTTTCATTAGAGCCTTTAGAAAATCCGATGCCTGGTCCTCACTCCAGACCAGATGAATCAGCATCTCTGAGTGAGTGATCCAGGAGGAGGTGGTTTTGAAAAGTTTTCTAGGTAATTCTAAAGGGTGGCCGGGGTTGGGAACCACTGGCTTAGGCTGAGATGGGCAAGAGATACACACAGGAAACAGAGGAAGAGTTGTAGTTGAGAGGTCGTGATTCTGCAGCATAACCTCAGACAAGGGAAGTTTCTTTTGTGTTCATGCTTGGATGGTGCTGGAATGTAAAAGTACCTGGTGATATGTTAGTATGTTGCAGAGTTGGCAATAGTGAGTTTAACCTGTGATTACAAGCCAGAAACCAAACTTTGTACACCTCAAAACACAACCTGGACCAGACAAGCTGATGGATGAATAATATATTTACTTGTGTGTTTCAGTCAATTATATATTTGCTTGTATGTTTCAGTCAATTATCAAGTATTCCCAGTATAGAAATGCACTCAGGGTAGCTCAAGATCATAAAGGTTTGTGGTCAATACACAAATAGCAATTTCAAGGCATCCAGGGATCTGAACTTCCAGAACCAGGAACCAGACACTCAGATACTGAGGTCATTCCCTCCACCTCTCAGTCATTTGGTCTCCTTCATCTCAGGTCCTCTCTCCATACCTGCTTCTTTCTTTCATCACCATGGGCTTCTTCTGATTACTTATTTCACACCAGGCTCAAGATGAGTGCTCCAGCCCTAATTTATCATAATCTTGCAGGACCAGAACTCAACACTGACTGACCATTGTCACAATGTCTCTTAATTCAAATTTTCAAGAAGGGGAATTTGATCACCAGCAAAGGATGACTGATCTTGTCTAGCCTTGGCTTAGGGGTTAATCTCCTCCCAAGTTCTAGGCTTGAGGTAGAAAATGTCATATGATTCACAGGCTGAACCACAGTAGAACAGGAGACCACTGGAAGGGTAGGAACTGTGGGCAGAGCAGGCAATGCAGTTCACCTAATATTCATCCATAATCAATGAACCACACACCTTTCTTCTTTCCCATTGTCTGCCTCCTGAGATGGGTGGGCATGGGCGGGGGGGTTAAGCATCCAGTCTAGCATTTGAGAGAGGTCATGATGTAAAGACAGTCTAAAAACCCTTGGCCAACATGATTCTGCATGGGTTGTCCTCCACCTGAAACCACTGAAAAGTCCATTCTTGCCAATGGTGAAAGCATAAGGATGTCCAAAACACAGGATCTCAGTTTGTTTAGTTTAACCCCACACTTTCTGCTGCATTGTGGCATATAGAAATGTAACACATTTAGACATTAGGGAGGATTCTCCTCCCCGTGGGCCGTTATTTGATAGTTTGGAAAATTTGAGATTAACATGTTATTATAGTGGTTTGACAGTTCACTTGAGAGCTCTGAAAATAATATTCTTAGCTTTTAAATGATAACCTTTTTCTGAAATTCAAGTGACTCTTTTAACTTAGAACTTCAGCCAATTTGGAGGCTCATAAAAATAGTGGTGTGAGAATTTTATAAACTGTCCAAATGGAGATATTGTGTGTAAACTTAATTTATGGTCCAACACTGACTATTGCAGCAAAGAATTGAATAGTTCTACAGTTTTCTTCATTTCTTCCAGTAAGTCCAGCTGTATTGAGGCAGGGTGGAGGAGGGCAGGAATAGTCTGGACTTGGGGGCCATACTTATAGAGAACAGGCCAGGGTAAAAATCCACCCCCCATGTGAGTCTGTAGACAGTCTGAGTATATGGTTTTGTGTGGTTCTTTTTTCTTCATTTTTGGACCTCTGGAGCTAGAGGCAAATGAAGCCGGGGGTAAGGGGTGGGGAGGAGATTCAGGGAGAAGTGGGGGAAAGACCAATAACAAATATCACCTATTTTCACTTTGCCTAGAGCATGTCACCCTGAAAATCATGGCTGTGGCCTCAATATAAGGCCATCATGCCAATGTGCAATCATTTATTTTAGAGCCTTAGATGGAGCTAACTATTTTAGCTTTTGCCCAAGTACAGCTATCAGAGATTCTGGATGATTCAAAAAGAAGTCTAATATTTGTATTTTACTAACAAAATACCTTTAAACTAAAAAAAGATAATTTATCTGGGCTGAAACTAAAACTCCTGCCTACTGAAGTCTGGTGCAGCTGAGTTATCACTGTTTTTGTCCTGCAATTTGTTTTATAGAGTGCTGATTAATAGGGCAAAGCCTTTTGCCAGGAAAGTAAATCACATTTTTCTGTTTTCTTATATTCTAACAAGACATAAACCTGGTCTCTAATTAAAGAGTACTATCAGCTTCCGAAATTGGGAAACATTGGGCTGAGAAGATCATGGTGAAACCTACTGTGTAGAGCTCAAGAGATAGTGGTGGAGAGAGAAAGGAATGGAGGGAGAAAGAGAGGAATTGACCAGGTAACCTTTAAAAGAAGAGATTGTTTTCCTCAAATGTCCCATCTTCTCTCAGTTCCCCACAACTCTGCATATGTCCTCTGACTCTACTCGACACACTGTTCTGCAGATATCCTTTTTATTATTTTTTAAATGTATTTTATTGATTTTTTACAGAGAGGAAGGGAGAGGGATAGAGAGCTAGAAACATCGATGAGAGAGAAACATCGATCAGCTGCCTCTTGCACACCTCCTACTGGGTATGTGCCTGCAACCAAGGTACATGCCCTTGACCGGAATTGAACCTGGGACCCTTGAGTTCGCAGACCAACGCTCTATCCACTGAGCCAAACCGGTCAGGGCTGCAGATATCCTTTTTAAAAAGAAAGCTGACCCCTTGACACACACACCACCCAATTCATTCCTTTCCCCAAAGAAGTATTTTTTTCAAGGTAGCAACTCTGCCTTCAGACCTTCCTGCCCCAATGTCCCCCTTCTCCAGGGCTTCTTATTCGCCTGGCCCCCTTGGTGACCTTTGCTGCCTGGCCAATGCAACTCCTGTGTCACCCCTTCCCTCCCACCTCACCCTCTCTCCCAGCCTCAAAGTCTTCTTCACTCCTTTCTATTTCTCCTTCTTTCCTGCCCCCAATCTCATTCCTGGAGGCTCTGGACTAGAGGCAGCCAGCCGCTCCTGCATCTCCTCCCTCCTTGAAACCTCTGAGTCGTCCTCGTTTGGGGAGACCAGGAACGGGTGGTGATGGGCGGCGAAGAAAGCGAATGCGGAGCTAGGAGCCTGACGTCACCGCACCTTGCCTGTCAATCTCCAACGGGGCGCGCTGCTCGTAACCGCCTGTTCTGCCACTGACTGTCCCTCACTCTCCCTGGCTTCCGCGCAACCACTGGAGCCCAGCGCTCCTCTCTGGCCGCTTCGCAGGCATCGACTCTGTCCGCTCTGGGGACGCAGCCTGGCGCCCCACCACAGCGCTCATGATCATAGACTTTCTGAAGCCCTGACTCCCCAGGTGAGCAGCCCGGGTTCCCTAGAGGAACTTGGAGGGTGTGGGGAGGGGAAGGAGTGAAGGATAGCCGGGGAATGAGTCCCTCCTAATACGGAGAAATGAAGCCAAACTTGACCGTACACCCTTCCCCTACATAGACACCCCAACTTCTCTTCCCCCAAGCCTCCTTTCCCGGGGTCTCTGTAGCTTCCAGGACCGCGGGGCTCTGCATGCAGAAACTTAGCTTTCAGCACCGCGGACAGCGACCCTGCTTCCCAGCTTAAGCGAACACCCGGAACCCGCTGACCCAGAGCCCAAGCGGGACTCGCCCAGGTCCCACACCCTTAGCTCGGTGCATTCGGATACGTGTGCAGATGCAGTCACCCTTACGGGATTAATCTGTGTGCATGTGAGTGCCTGTTATCCGTGTGTGTATCTATGCAAGAACTCGGATATCTGTGAGAGCACCCGTGTACGTTCCTCTCGCCCATTCAATAGGTATTTGTTTGTGGCTCTCAATCTCTGCTTCCTCGCTCTGCTGTGGGGTCCGGGGTGGGGTGGGCAATATGAGCGGGGCACCTGCGCCCGGGGAAGTTCCCTGGGAGCTTGAACCGCACACCTGATGCTCACTGTCCCTCTCCACACAGGGTGCAGCGTCCAGCCGCAATGAACGCGAGCGCCTCTTCGCTCAACGAGTCCCAGGTAGTGGCAGTGGCGGTCGAGGGAGCGGCGGCGGCTGTGGCAACGGCGGCAGGAGCGCGGGACAGCGGGGACTGGGGGCAGCCCGCAGCGGCAGCGGCACTGGGAGGCGGAGGCGTGGCTAACGGGTCGCTGGAGCTGTCTTCGCAGATGTCCGCGGGATCGCCTGGGCTGCCGCTGTCGGCGGTGAACCCATGGGATGTGTTGCTGTGCGTGTCGGGGACGGTGATTGCCGGAGAAAATGCGCTGGTCGTGGCGCTCATCGCGTCCTCCCCGGCGCTGCGCACGCCCATGTTTGTGCTGGTGGGCAGCTTGGCCACCGCCGACCTGCTGGCCGGCTGCGGACTCATCCTGCACTTCGTGTTCCAGTACGTGGTGCCCTCGGAGACGGTGAGCCTGCTCACAGTGGGCTTCCTCGTGTCCTCCTTTGCTGCCTCGGTCAGTAGCCTGCTGGCCATAACCGTGGACCGCTACCTGTCCCTCTACAACGCGCTCACCTACTACTCGCGGCGGACCCTGTTGGGCGTGCACCTTCTGCTCGCCGTCACCTGGACCGTCTCCCTAGGCCTCGGGTTGTTGCCAGTGCTCGGCTGGAACTGCCTAGCAGAGCGTGCCACCTGTAGCGTGGTGAGCCCTCTGACGCGCAGCCACGTGGCGCTGCTCTCCGCGACCTTCTTTGCCGTCTTCGGGATCATGTTGCACCTGTACGTGCGCATCTGCCAGGTGGTCTGGCGCCACGCACACCAGATCGCCCTGCAGCAGCACTGCCTGGCGCCACCGCACCTGGCCGCCACCAGAAAGGGCGTGGGTACGCTGGCCGTGGTGCTGGGTACTTTCGGCCTCAGCTGGCTGCCCTTCGCCATATACTGCGTGGTGGGCAGCCGCGAGGACCCGGCTGTCTACACCTACGCCACTCTGCTGCCCGCCACCTACAACTCCATGATCAATCCTATCATCTATGCCTTCCGCAACCAGGAGATCCAGCGTGCCTTGTGGCTTCTGTTCTGTGGCTGTTTCCAGTCCAAAGTGCCCTTCCGCTCCAGGTCTCCCAGTGAGGTCTGAAGGCCCCCTCTGCCCTCTCACCAACACCACACCCCCAACAAGCCAGCCTCTGGTGAGCTTCTCGGTGCCTGCTGATGAACTCTGAGATCCCAATAGTGTGACCCTGACTTTGGAAAGAAAGAGAGAGAGAATGAACATACACACAATAAACTCACGAGGATAAAGAAGTTTGGTGGCACTTTACATATACAGTGTATACATGTGTACATATATATACAAGTTATTTGTATCTTCTGGAGGTGTTCAGGATGTGGACTTTTCTGGCCTGTGAAAAAACTAACAAGGATGTGGTTGTATACTCAAATTGTACATCACATTTGTCAAGTGAACACATTCCAATACTGCTTAATTATAGCACTTCATTTTAGCTGCTGAGCTGCCAAAACAGTGTTGCCATTTACAAGGGCAGGGGAAGGAGGGTAAAAGGTGTATTTTTGTTGTATGTGATAATATTTTGCTGCCTATGCATCAGTAAATTACACCATATTTTGTACACAAATAAATACATTATAAAAATGTAATTTTGGGCATGTGACTGACTATAGAACTACATCTGCCAGGTGATCTACTGTCTGAGTGTTGAAGTAGTAATACATTTACTTTAAAAGTTTATTACGTACCATCTCTCTCCTGTGAAAATCTCAATGTAAAAAATCATATGTATTTGCACACCGTTCATAAATTGTCACTGAAATACCTAATTCAGATAGTGGTGGGACGAAGGGGGTAATATATTCATGTAACAGTATTCACAGGACACTAAAAGATTATTGGTGTTATCAGTGCCGATTAATCTACTCTCTTAGTTACTGCGTTTGGAAGACAAGCTGCAGCAGTTGTCTGAAATCATTCCTTCTTCCTACCCATGTGCACTTGTGAATCCTGAAGCCACAACTTTTAGTTGTAGTTTTTCCAGTCTGGAAAGAATTTTAAATGTAGAAAATTTATATTGACTAAGTATATTGTTGTTGGCCAGGTCTTGTAGCAAAATGCACAGCCTTAAAAAATAAATTCTTCCAAGACAGGATTCTAAGGTATATTGTGTTCATGAGGCAAATGAAGGTATGCCCAGGAGACCCTCTTGAGGCACTCTTATTTTCAGAACACAGGGCATTAAGATCCTCAAAGACTAAACATCTCATTCCACCATGGGTGTGAGTTATAGTTGAATGGTTCCTCTCCTTCCCTTCTTATAGGATGGAGATAAGATATGTGTGCTATGAGCACCCATGAAGAAATATGCACACAAGCACAATTGACTACTAGTCTTAGGCCTTAGAAAAATACACACAACACATTTCTTCATACAGTCACAAATATTTATTGAGTTCCTACTATCTACTAGACACAATTCCAGGACCAGGAATACTCTGTGCTCATAGAGTTGCATTTCAGTGGGGGGAGATGGCCTACAAGCAAGTAAATAAATATTAAAATATTTATTATAATGAATTGACTCATGCATTTATGAAGGCTGAGAAGTTCCAAAATCTGTAGTCGCAAATTGGAGATCCAGGAGAGCTGATGGTGTAGTTTTAGTCTGAGTTCAAAGGTCTAAGAACCAGGGGTTCAAGACCCAAGAAGAGCTGATGTTTCCATTTGAGACCAAAGGCAGGAAAAAACACACAATATTTCAGTTCAAGCCATTGAGACAACAGGAGTTCTGTCTTACTCAGCCCTTTTGTTTTCTTTTATGCTCTTTACTAGATCAGATGAGTCCCACCTACGTTAGATAAGGTAATCTGCTTTACTCAGTCTACTGAGTCAAATGTTAATCCCATCTAGAAGCTCCCTCACAGATGCAGCAGAACAAGATTTGACCAAAAGTCTGCGTACTGTGTGGTCCAATGAAGTTGACACATAAAATGAACTAGCCGGTGTGGCTCAGTTGGTTGGGTTTTGCCTTGTGCACTGAAAGGTTCCCAAGTTGGATTCCTGGTCAGGGCACATGCCTGGGTTGTGTACTCGATCCCCAGTCGGGGGCATGCAGGAGGCAGCCAATCACTGTTTCCCTCTTGCCTCTCCCTCTCCCCTCCTCTCTCCCTAAAAATCAATTTGAAAAATCTTTTTAAAACATTAACCATCACATCAAGAAAGCACAATGAGCCCTGGTTGGGTGGCTCAGTTGCCTGGAGCATCATCCCATTCACCAAAATGGTTGCAGGTTTGATTCCCTGTCAGGGCACATACCTAGGTTGCAGGTTAGACCCCCAGATGTGCAAGGAACCAGTCAATTGATGTTTCTCACATATGGATGTTCCTTTCCTTTCCTTCCTTCCTTCCTTCCTTCCTTCCTTCCTTCCTTCCTTCCTTCCTTCCTTCCTTCCTTCCTTTCTCTCTCTCTCTCTCTCTCTCTCTCTCTCTCTCTCTCTCTCTCTCTCTCTCCTTTCCTCTCTCTAAAAATCGATAAACATATCCTTAGGTGAGGATTTTTTTTTTAAAAAAGTGCACAGTGATCCAAAATAAACAAGAAGTGTTTAAGGAGGGATTAGACAACTGGGTCAAATGCTGCTGAGAGAATAAGTAAAATGAGAATGAAAAACAATGACTACAGATTTTTTATTTTATTTTTCCCATCACCATTTATCCCCTCTACGCCCTCTTCTAATTCCACCCATTCCCCTCCCCTCCCACAATCACCACACTGTTGTCCATGTTCATGAATTCTCTCTTTTTTTCCTTTTTTGCTCAATCCTTCCTCCCACCAACCCCCGCCCAATCCTGCTCCACCCCACCTTCCCCACTCCTTAGCTATTGCCTACTCTCTAACTATGAGTCTGTTCTGATTTTGCTTGGTAGTTCAGTTTATGAGTGAAATAATATAGTACTTGTCTTTCTTGGACTGGCTTGTTTCACTTGGCATAATGTTCTTCTGTCCATCCATGCTGTCACAAGGGTAAAATTTTCTTCCTTTTTATAGCAGAGTAGTATTCCATTGTGTAAATGTACCTCAGCTTTTTTATCCATTCAGCTACTGATGGACACTTGGGCTGCTTTCAGATCTTGGCTGTTGTAAATAATGCTGCAATCAACATAGGGGTACATATATCCTTTCTAATTAGTATTTCTTGTTTCTTCAGATACATTCCCAGAAGTGGAATTGCTGGATCATAAGGCAGTTCCATTTTTAATTTTTTGAGGTAATTCCATACTGCTTTCCACAATGGCTGCACAAATCTGCATTCCCACCAATGAGGGTTCCTTTTTCTCCACATCATAACAAACACTTTTTGTTTGTTGATTTATTAATAATAGCCATTCTGAGAGGTGTGAGGTGGTATCTCATTGTGGTTTTAATTTGCATTTCTCTGATTAGTGAAGTTGAGCATCTTTTCATATGTCTATTGGCCATCTGTATGTCCTCTTTGGAGAAGTGTCTATTCAGGTCTTTTGCCCATTTTTTAACTGGGTTGTTTGGGGGGGGGTTGGTGTTGTCTTATAAGTGCTTTATAAATTTTGGATATAAACCTCGTATCACTGTATCATTGGCAAATATGTTCTCCCATTCAGTAGGTTGTCTTTTCACTTTGTTGATGGTTTCCTTTGCTATACAAAAACTCTTTAGCTTAATGTAATCCCATTTGTTTGTTTTTCTTTTGTTTCCCTTGCCTGTGGAGATATATCAGAAAATATTGTTATAAGAAATGTTCAAGATTTTACTGCCTATGTTTTTGTCTAGGATTTTTATGGTTTTGAGTCGAACACTTAAGTCCTTAATCCACTTTGAGTTTATTCTTGTGTATAATGTAAGAAGGTGGTCTAGTTTCATTTTTTTTGCATGTACCTGTCCAATTTTCCCAACACCATTTAGACTATCTTTAGTCCATTGTATGCTTTTCTCCTTTGTCAAATATTAATTGACTATAAAGGCGTGGATTTATTTCTAGGCTCTCTCTGTTCCATTGATCGATATGTCTGTTTTTATGCCAGTACCATGCTGTTTTGATTACTATGACCTTAGGCTACAGATTGTTAAATATACATGCCATTGGTGAACTTGACAAGAGAAACTTCAAGAAAGTGAGAGAAAGAAAAGCTTGACTATAGAAGATACAAGAGAAAATGAATTAGCAATGTAGTCTCCAACATGTTTCAACAGAACTGTGACCTTTTAATATTATAAACACACTAAGTTTTATAAATATATATTTTTATAGTGTCTGTAAATTTAGAGCCAGGAAGATCAGCATTATTGCTCATTCATCAAATTAACATTTTCTAAATAAGTAACCTTCATAGACTATTCAGCATCATCAGACACTGTCTCAGGCTCTATTAGTATCCAGAATACATTCAAGCAGACTGATAATAAAAGCTCCAGCTAGAGATTTTTTCCAAACATGTGGCAGGTGGGAAACAACACAATTTCAGAAATGGAACAAAAAATACAATATTGCTATACATTTCATAATTATAAAGAAAAATTTCTTGTAATCAATAAATTAAGAAAGTTCAACACTAGGTTTATAAGACAGGGACCATGGATCTGACTTCAATCCACTTGGTATTAATATTCAATGTCAGCCCTAGTCGTATTCAAAATGTTTGAGAGAACCAAGAACAAGAAGATACTAAACAATCAGGTTGTTAATATCTCTGACTTACACAATTGGCCAGGCTGTATAATGTCAGTAGGCTTGATATAACCAACCTGATGATATAAGGATATAAAACTGTGCATAGATCTTGACACATGTGTATGGAGGAATGTCACATATTCATTTCACCCATCAAATATTAAGAATCTCTTATTTCAAGACCCTATTCCAGTTGCTGGAAGCATACAATCTTTGAGAAAGGCAAACGTCCAACTGCCTATCCACTTTGCTATCTAATGGGCACCCCAAATGTAACATATTTAAAGTTGGGCCACTTACTTTTACCCCAAAACTTGGCTTTTCTCCCTTCATTAACATCTAAGTTAATGGCAATGTCATTTTTCTGTGGTTCAGGCCAGAAACCTTACAATCATACTAACCATTCTCTTTCTCACATACCTCCCATCAAAATTGTCAGCAAAATCCACTGCCTTTACTTTCAAAATAGACTCAGAGTCCAGCCACTTCTCACCATCTCCATCACTATCATCACCTCTTGCCTGAATTACTGTAGTGGTCTTCCCTCTGGTCTCCTGGCTTTAGTTCTTGTGCCTGTCAGTCTATTGTCTATGCAGCTCACCCCCACCAACAGTTGCTCCCTTCACTACCCTTCAGATCTAGGCACAAACAGTGCAGTCTGTCTCAAAAGGACAGACTTGGGCCCTAGAGCTCTTATATTATTCTATGATTGTGCTGAGGCTAAAAGCAAATTTTGCTACAGATAAATCATAATGGAAGTAATTCATCCACAGATAATGGAACAATCAATGGCATTCAATACATTTTTAGTACCTGTGCGTCTTAACACATATTTTATAGTTAAAGCACAGTAGGAAATTTAGACATAGTAAAGGTAAAAAGATTTTTGGAAGAAAAAAAAAGACAGACTTGGGGGGGAGGTATTTAAGCTCTGGAAATAGGCCTTGAGTAAGAATTTCTGAGGGATCCCAGAGTCCTGGGTACCTGGTGCCTGGTCTAGAAGTGAGGACATAGACTCTTCACCCAAGAGAAGGAGCACAGCTGGAGGAGGCCCAGGTCGGCCTTGCTTGGCCCACGGTATTAGTTTCCTACTGCGTCCAGGGAGAGCCTTGGAAAGCCAAGAGGAAAAAAGTGTTAAGAAGGAAGTGACCAAGTATGTAAAGGCTGCCCAGAGGTCAAGTCAAAGAGGTTTTGGAAAGTATTAGATTTAGGAACATGATGGTCAGTGGAGACCTAAGTGGGATCTGCCTCAAAAAAAAAAAAGCAGGATGAAAGCTACGCGGCAGTGGATTGAGGAGAAAATGGAAATTTTCCAATCTCTCCCCCCCCCACACACACACACTCAATAAATATAACTTTAAATGGAAGGAGAGAGATAGAGCAGAGCTTAAGGGAAATACAGGATCACAAGATAGGCTTAATTTTGTTTTGTTTTTTAAGGATGGGCAAGAATTGAATATATTATTAGACTGAGGAACATGTACCATATAATTGGAAAAGTGAAAGACAGAAAAAGTTACCTGAGCCCTAGCTGGTTTGGCTCAGAGGATAGAGCAGCGGTTCTCAACCTGTGAGTCGCGACCCCTTTGGGGGTCGAACGACCCTTTCACAGGGGTCGCCTAAGACCATCGGAAAACACATATATAATTAAAAATTGTTTTTGTGATTAATCACTATGCTTTAATTATGTTCAATTTGTAACAATGAAATTGGGGGTCACTACAACATGAGGAACTGTATTAAAGGGTCGTGGCATTAGGAAGGTTGAGAACCACTGGGATAGAGCATTGCGGACTGAAGGGTCCTGGGTTCGATTCTGGTCAAGGGCACATGCCTGGGTTTGTGGGCTCAATCCCCAGTTGGGGGCATGCAGGAGGCAGCCGATCAATGATTCTCTCTCATCATTGTTGTTTCTATATCTCTCTCCCTCTCCTTTCCTCTCTAAAATCAATAAAAATATTTTTAAAAATAAAGAAAACATTGCCTGACAGAGTGAGGCTTCACCGGATGAGAACAGGGTCCAGGGCACAGAGTTAGGGGGAGAGAGGGACTTAGGCAGGAGGAGATGGAGACAGCTCCCCTGCTCTGCAAGGAGGCAAGGTGGGAATGATTGGCACTGAGAGAGCTAAGTGTACAGGTGGTGGGAGGAAGTTCACAGAGTTCCTGCCTGACAACCTCAATTTATCTGAAGGAGGACTGCCAGTTAAGAAACTATTGCAAAAAGTATCAAGAACATAAGTTGATGACATTGGGAACAAAGCTCTGAACTTGGGATAGTGTAATCATTTAATCAAAATTAAAGGTCAGACCATACCAAGCATTGCAAGAATATAGAGCGATTGGAATCCTCATACATTGATGGTAGGAATATAAAATGGTACAAACATTTTAGAAAATAGTTTGGTGGTTTCTTAAGCAGGTAAACACACTCCTACCACATTCCACTCCTAAATATTTACCCAAGAGAAATGAAAGCATTTGTCCTAGCTTTACTTGTAAATAGTCCCAAACTGGGAACAACTCAAATGTTCATCAGCAAGTAAATGAATAAATGAATTGTGATACATCCATACAATATAATGCTACTCAGAAATTGGAAGGAATGAACTATTAATACATGCAAACAACCTGGATGAATCTCCAAATAATTATGCCGCATGAAAGAAGCCAGGCAAAAAAGAATATATATTGTAAGATTTATTTATATAAGATTCTTGAAAATATAGAGTAGGGGTGGAAAAGAGAGAGAGAGGCAGGGATTATAAAGGGACAGAAGGAAACTTTTTGGGGTGATAAAGAAGCTCATTATCTTAATTGTGATGATTCATGGGTGCATTAATATGTCAAAACTCATTAAATTATGTACTTTAAATATGTATAACTTATTATATGTCAATTATACCTCAATAAAGTTGTAGCAAATAAGGGTTAGAGAAAGAATTATAGTAAAATAACAGCTAATTACAAACAATACTACATGGAATTAAAATGCAAAGTTCCAATATGATATGGTTTATTAGTCAAAATAGGTTAAGTTATGCTTCAGTAACAAACAATCCTCCAAAATCATAGTGGCTTCACACAACAAAGATTTCTCACTTGTACTATGTTAACTGCACTTCCTGGGCAACTTCCCAAAGTAACTGTTCACTCTACAGCAATATAGGCATCCACCTTCTCTATAACCACTGTGGTGGGGACAGGAGCCCTGGCGGGTCTACCACCAGCAATGAAATGCCTTGGCCCACAAATGACACTTCCGTTTCTAACCCCAGGGGCAGAGGTAGTCGCACAGCCCCACCTAACAAAGGGGCGGGGAATGTCATATTCCTGAGTGCTCAGACAGAACGGATGAATTTGAGATTTTCTTTTACCACTCATGGCTTCGGGAACAAATACATTGTCTTTGCCACCTCAAACTGAACATCCAGTTACAGACAGAGAAGAGATTCCTCAAGATTCAAACTCAAATGTTCAATTATTTAAGACTAGACAGAGGTTTGTGGTCCTTTAATAAAACATGTTATGGGCTGTTGCATTCGTTAGGAAGAACACAACATAACACAGTCAAGACGAGGTGAGCAGAAAGGAGGTACAGTTCCAGAAAGGAACGTGATTTTCCAACCTCAGTCAGACTTTGGCCCTGGTTGCACAAACCCTTCTCCACAATCCCAAGTCCGTGTTGTTGGTTATGTTGTTGAAATTGTGTGGGAAACATTGAGGGAAAGAGTGCTAAGTGATCGTGGTCAGAGGATCCAGAAATATCTGAATTCTACCCATAACCTTACTAAGTTCCTTAAGGAAATAGTGAGGGACAACATCAAGTCAAAGTTAGCAGCTGTGGAAGGGAGGGAAGGAGAGTGGACGTTTGCTGTGGCTTTGGCACATAACCAAAATGCACAGCATCCTTGGAAGCTGGGCTGTCAGATAAACTGTCCTTTTCCCTTAAGTCAGGCAGGTGTGAAGAGCGTCGGTCCAAAGCTTGACTTGCTTTGCCCAATTAAAGCCTCAATACTCAAACTCAGGTCTCAGATCTTGCCATTAGTGGTTATAAAACAACCCAAACCAACATCAGACCCGGGGAGAAGAGAATCAGAATGAAAGAAAGAGAGTCCCAGGGACCAGTTAGCCTGGACCTGGTTGCCTCCTTGGATAACCAGGAGCTGGCCAGCCTCCAGCCAGGGAGCCATGCTGTCCCCTCCACTCAAGCCAGAAGGAAGGGAGTGTGTAGTCGGCCACTTAATAGATGGACCAATTCGATCAGCCCTCCTGCATTTAAGGGTGGAGTGAGAAGGAAGATGGAGAGAGAGAACAGTATCTTACAGCATACAGTAACTTACAGTGTCTTCTAACTTTTAACTAGCTGTGAGACCTTGGGAAAATTTTCACCTGTACAGTGGGGAATCATAGTAGTAACTACCTTCCAGGTTGAAAGGAAGGGAGAAAAAGGACCTACAGTCACTGAGAGAATTCTCTGAGTAGTTACTTTTCAGTTGGGCACTTGTTGTTTTTGGGGGAGAGAGTCTAATACAGGCCCTTTGAGTATGCAAGTAACAGCCATGTCTTAGAAGCCTGTGTGTGACAGATTAAGTCACAGTGTAAGCAAATCCAAAATTAAACACAGTGCCTGTAGTGGAGTGTTACTGTAATATTCAGGCGAGTCTTGTACTACAAGAATAATTGCCCCTGAGATGTTTTTATTACTATTATTAATGGGAACATGCAGCCAATAATCATGAGACAGCATTCTTTCTTTCACTGGAAGTGTGTTAAATTTCTGTTTTGCAAATATTTTACACAAAGGTGCTTATGACAATGATGGCAGAAGGTAAAGACGGTTAAATAATTATGTTTCATAACATGTTGATAAATCACATTTCCACCACTGCAAATGCACATCCACTTTATTACTGAAATGGCTGACAACAGATAACATTATCTTCTGTTGCTGAGTCATTTAATCAGTGTGTGACAGGTGTCACTGAACTGGCTGGTACCAAAACAGCAGAACTGTCCACACCATGTGGTGTGCACGTGAAAACCAACCTGCATGGGCTTTGCAAATTGCACTTAACTCCAGGAGCCTGTGACCACCTGTGATTCCCTTCCTCTCCACATGGAAGCCCCCTTCTTTGTCCAGGGAGCTGGGGGTTTGGTTGGTTGCAGCATCAGAGAAGGTCAGGACTGGAAGGGACCTTAGAGGCCTTCTTGCCCAACCCGCTTTAGTTTCAGACAGTAATATTGGGCCTCAGAGAAAGTGGGCCACTTGCCCAAGATTGCACACCTTGTACATGGGGAAGACAGAGCTGGAGCTCAGCTGATCCAGGGCTCCTGGGTTTTCTTCCCTATCGCATGAGGTGTTCAGTGTACTGTCAGCCATACAGACTCAGGTCTGCTCTTACCTGTCTTCACAGCCTCTCTCTGCCCCTCCCTCTGTTCTCAGAGATGTGCCCCCTTACATCCTAGGAAAGTAGCTGGGCCAGGACTCCACACCAACCCCAGTGCCTGGACTGAGCTCTGAGCATTGTTAGGAGGGGGCTGGGCAGGCTTGACCTTTGTCAAAAGGGGTGTTGATGCAGCTGTTTGCAAAGCCTGACATTCTCTTCCGACTGCAAACCCAGGGCTCAGTGTGATGGTCCCACCACTCCAGAGTCTGGCCCTTTGGAGTGATGGGAGGAGGGAGTTTAGATCCCAGGCACTGCTTATCATTCTGTCAAAGCTCAAAGTTTGGTTGTTTTTCCCTCCAACCCCCCATCAGAGCCCATGGGACAGAATGATGCCACCCAGAAAGTAGAGTCTGGTTGCAGCTTCCAGCTCCATTGTTGTGAATGACAATCTTGGGCTAAAGAGAAATAATTGTCCAATTATATTACCCAAGGAATGTGAATTAAAACAACAACATGCCTAATTTTCATCTAGCAAGTCGGGTAATTTTTTAAATGAAAGCATCAAATACTGACAAAATAATAATCATAATGTCTGGTTGGATTTAAAATATACATAGAACTAAAATCTAAAATAATAACATTTTATTGTCTAAGGGTGGAAATTTATGAATTAGGAAATAAAACCTGTATGATAGAGAAAATTAGCAAAGTGTTGGCGCTATTTAGGAGATTCTAACAGTACTGTATTGGTTTCCTAAGGCTCCCCTAACAAATTAGGTGGCTTAAAACAACAGAAATGCATTCTCTCATGACTCTGGAGGCCAAAAGTCTGAAATGAAGTTCTCTGCAGGGCCAAACTCCCTTTGAAATCTCTAGGGGAGAATCCTTCCTTGCCTCTTCCAGCTCCTCCTGGCCCCAGGCATTCCTTGGCGAGTGGCAGCATCTCTTCAGTCTCTGCTTCCACATTCACATGGCCTTCTCCTCTCCCTGTCTTGCCCCCTGTATTTTATGACTTTTGTCACTGGATTAGGGGCCCAGCCAGGTGACTCAAGATGATTTTATCTACTGAGGTCCTTAATTACATCAACAAAGACCCTTTTTCTAAATAAAGTCATGTTTAAGTTCATTCAAAATTTATGGTTGTTCTTGGTGGGAAGATTGGTTTATTACAGCCAGTCCGTCACAGTCAGAAGTTCCTACTCTGTCTTTAATGCATATCATTTTGTTTGACTATATCCCTGCAGAATGTATGTTTTCTATGCATATATTTTAAGTTTGCATTAAGGGTGTGTGTTTTGTGAGATCACACTGTGTTTCTTTTCTCCCAGCACCAGACTTAAGCTAGCCGTGTGGCTATGTGAATTCTAAATTTGGTTATCACTTCTGAATCTCACAGTGTGTTTCCACCACAGTCCAGTCTTGTAGTCATGACACCCAGATTGCTTCCAACTTCCTAGCACCACAGTTAGTATTGAAATGAACACTCCCAGGTATGTTCCCTTACTGACTAGTCTGAGAATTTTCTTGAACTATATATACCCAGGAGCAAAATTATTGCGTCATTTAACCAAGATTGTGTGACTCAAACAATTGCTAAATCTGACAAGGTAGTCCCATGTTGCTCTCCAAAATGGCTTCATCTCTGCATTAATTGTCTGGCATCATGGAAGTATATTTGGAATTTTCCGTAGAGCAGAATGGAGACAGCAATGATACCAATCATTGTGGTCTCATCCCTACACTCTCTTCTTGCTCTGGCCTCCTTAGTTTTACTACATGAACTTGTCCCCACAGGCCACAGCTGATGGGACAAAGGTGAACTTTTAGATGCTGAGCCAATTAGATACTTTCCACCAAAAATTTGAAATAAATATCCTAGCTGGTTTGGCTCAGTCGGTATGGCATTGGCCTGTGGACTGAAGAGAACCGGGTTCAACTACAGTCAAAGGCACGGTTGCAGGCTCAATCCCCAGCCTTGGTTGGGGCTTGTGTGGGAGGCAACCAATTGATGTGTCTCTCTCACACCAATCTCTCTCTCTCTCTCTCTCTCTCTCTCTCTCTCTCTCTCTCTCTCTCTCTTTCCCTTCCACTCTCTCTTGAAAATAAAAAAAATCAATGGAAAAATATCCTTTCATGGTTCCTTCATTTCCATGGTGTCCTGCCCTCTCTTGCCCAGAAGTTGGGCACAGAACCCAAGCTAAGCCAACCAGATTCCCTCCCCCAAGACCTGAATCTTGAGTACATTGCCTCAAGGACCAAAGAAGACTATCTACCAAGGACAGTGTCCAAGAAAGAAAGACTGTTTTCTGCTGCCTTGATGCCTAGAGCTGCCCTGATGCCTGTTCTTATCCCTCTCCTGGTTCTCTATCTTCCTGCTCATTGTGTGACCTCCTCCTTATCCCTCCCATGCATTACCTTTGTGTTTAAGGTGGCTAAACTCAGTCTCTGTTGCTTACAACCAAAGAATCATGGTGCATCTTCAGATCCTTATTTGAAGGTATTTTAAAGTTCAAAGCTATCATTATTTCAGGCTTATGACAGTGTTATGTTTAAAAAGAAAGATGCAAACTGTAGGTACATAGGTACATTTAATTGAAATAAAACAAAACTGTGCTTGCAGAGGGTAAAAGACTGCAAGAAAAGACACCAAATTCTGAGAAGCTATGTTAAGATAGGTGAATGTTTGATTTTCTTTATCTTCTCTGTATTCCATGTTTTTTATGACGTGTACATTACTTTATTAATAGAAGTATATTTATTTATAGTGAAGAAGGTATAAAATGGGGATATATTATCTAGTATTAAAGACAATATGGTACTATGACTTTCTTAAGAAAGTTACAAATGTACTACTTGACTTCTTGTTCCAAATTTCTAGTTTAATTTCCTGCCAGGATTCTCAATACACAGTAAGTAGCAAGGTCAACTCTTAATCAAATCATCCTAGTGAGAGCTGGCATGGCCTGGGCTCACGGCAATCATCTCTCTGTAAGAACCACCGCACATTTTAGGACTAAGGATGAGTCACTCAAAAATATCCTTGCTGGTGGAGTTTTACAGAAAGTCATACAAGTAAATGATGGAAACCATACCACATAGAAGCCCACGAAACAGAAAGGCCAGCTTTTTCCATGGAGGTTCTAAAAGGCTTAAGAGGAACATTTCCTCTTTTCGGTTAGTAAATTCTAAATTAAGAATTCATTTGGAAATTGAAAAAGACAGGAAAGCTCACATTTACCGTTATGTTAGGAATAAACAGGATGAGGAAGATAAATGTGATCTGACTACCTTGTTTTCACGTTTCGTTAATCTGTTTATTTTTAAGCCGGAGGTCTTTATAGTACCTTTAAGTTTATTTCCTACGTGTGTTCATTTTCTAGTGTTGCTGTAACAAATCATCACAAACCAGTGGCTTTAAACAATTCAAATCTTACTGTTCAGAAGTCCACGTTCAGTGTCACTGGGCTCAAGTCATCAGGACTGGATTCTTCTGCAGGCTCCAGGGGAGCATCCATCCCTTCCCTTTTCCATCGTGTCCCGTCCTCAGTCTTTGGCTCACTGGTCCACGTCGCATCACCTTTTCTCCCTCTGCTTCCAGCTTACATGGCCTTCTTTGTCTGGCTCTGACCCTCCTGCCTCCTTCTTTAAAGAACCCTTGTGACTACATTGTGTCTATGAGATAAGTCATAATAATCTCCCCACCTCAAGATCTTTAACTTAAGCAAATCTGTAAAGCCCTTTTTGTCAAGTAAATTAACACTCACAGGTTCCAGGGACTGGGACATGCTCAACTTTGGGAGGCGGAAGGAATTATTCTACCTACGATACTATGTGTACCAAAACTCTCCACTTGGTTATGAACACCAGTTTTGAAAATGTAGAGAACACATACATTTTTAGTTAATAATATTTTAGTAACTGTTATATGTGGTAATTATACTATGTGGCAAAAAAGTGCCCCAATTAGAGACCTCCACCTATTTTAATAGCTTCATCAATTTTTCTGACAGAGACGAAAATTTAAAATAAAATCAGCATTTGTCTCATAGCTATGAAGGCCAACAATTTTTTAAAGTGATAAAATATATGTTTTAAAATTAAAATGAGGATTGAATTGGGCCTTCTTGACTTGATTAGTAATGAATCTATTCTATTCCAAGGACTCAGAATTTTTAACCACCACTACATGTCTTCTAACTCGTGTGATAAATGAAAGATTCTAATCAGTAGCTTTTCTGTTAGTCTAAAGAGGAACCACAAGTGGTAAATGTGAATACCACTCTGGCTTGGAACACTGCTGCCTCAGCCCTTACCTATCTGGGACCCAGTAAAGCACTAGGAAGGACACAGGGCATGCCCCTGAGCATCCAAAACAGGAGGCACTAAAGACCCCCATTTAACACCCTGTGCTCCATTCACAGGAGAGCCCATCAGACCCTAACACAGAGCCACACTGCTGTACTTTCCTTTCTAATAAATATGATCTGATTTTCCAAGGAGACGGGAGAAGATGATAGAAAAAGTATCAAGTTAGAAGTTGGGTGTGTGGTGGAGTAATTTATAGGTGCACCAATGACTGCAGCTCTGGTGAGGGCCAGGAGAAGAGGAACATGCAGGAATCTCAAGGAGCAAGCACACTTGCTCGCACACCTGGGAATTGTTTGGAGTCCTAACCCTTCACAGTCCCCTGAACAACCATGAAATGACTGTTGTTCAAAAAGCTAGCTTTGAATCACTTAGAAAAGGACAAATGATGTTTGGCCAGCTCAGCTTAAGAAAACAACAGGGAAGTATATGAATTATTTTTAGAAATGTTTCATAATAATAAAGAAAGACTTCTCCCTTGTAATTTGCTTGAAAGGATAAAGCCTCAGCCACCCAGAAAACATGGCTCCTCTAATACTCTCTGGTATCCCAGTAGCTACAATTTTTTGTAAATTACATTTTCATTAATTTGTATTCTATTCACTCAGAATTTTTGATAATTCTATCCCAGCTGGAATGATTAAAATTTTGCCTTTGTATAACCTACAAAGGAAAGGTTTCCAAGCAAACTAATAACATAAATAAGACTTCAGAGAGAGATATTTAGTCTGCTTATCAAAAAAATGTAAATAAAGTCCTTTGAAATGCTTCTATGCAAAGAGAAGCTACTCAAATATGTATTTTCTGTTCATTACTTTTAATGTGGAAATATCTCCATATCAGTGTCATTTTATGTACCTGAAAAGAGATTTTTAAGATGCATTTTTAAAACATTTAAAATTCAGACTGGCCACCTCAGTTTGTCCAAGTTAATGAGAATTTTTCTCTGTGCATTATATTACAATTAAATGAATGGTGACTAAACAGTTTAAAAACTATTTAAATAAAATGAAAAGATTTTTAAGACACCATCACCATTTATGATATTTCAAGATATGATTATATTTACAAGCCTTTTTTTGTTAAATTGAGAAGATCAAACACCATTTTAAATTGAGAAATGCTCTCTAATATATTCAACACCCAACAAAACTTACAAAAGCTTCATGAATATTTGCCAATTTTTCTCCTATTGTCTTATTTTAAAACACTGGGTAAACAATTTTCACATTCTGTAAATCACATACCAACAGATGAAAATCTGAACTTGGAGACAGGAGAAGTTTGCATCTATCTCAGAAGACAACCAAAGACCTGGAGTTGCCCACACAGACATAGATAGATACACATCTCCCAGGAGATGTATCCAGAAGGTTAGGGCTAGTTTTTAACATTTTCTAATTTCAGTCTGGTTTAGCATCTTGATGACTTTATGTTCAAAAGAGTTTATAAACAGAACTTGTATCTGACTACACAAACTATTTAGGGAAAATATGTATTAAATCCAGCCAAATAATTATTTTGTTTCCTCTAGCAACTGGGTTTGGTCAGTCCAATCATTTTTGGGGTTTTTTTGTTTGTTTGTTTTAAATATATTTTAGTGATTTTTTACAGAGAGGAGGGGAGAGGGATAGAGAGTTAGAAACATCGATGAGAGAGAAACATCAATCAGCTGCCTCCTGCACACCCCCCACTGGGGATATGCCTGCAACCAAGGTACATGCCCTTGACCGGAATCAAACCTGGGATCCTTCAGTCCACAGGCCGACGCTCTATCCATTGAGCCAAACCAGTTAGGGCAGTCCAATCATTTTTGACTAGATAGTAATTGGTTAGTTGATTTCTAAATTATTGGTAAGTGCTGGTTTACAAAAACAAAAAGCTTAGGCTAAGTAATATATCTAGGATTTCCTTTGAATTGATCTGGAGTAGAGATGGATTGTTATGGATGAAAAAGGTGAGCCATGAGTTGATAACTGCTGAAGCTAGGTGATGAGGACCTAGGTACTTATGAGTATGCGGCTACATTGTATTCTTTTCTCTACCTTTGATATTTTCTACAATAAGAAGGAAAAACTATGTTGAAGACAGTTGGAAAAATAAATTACTAGTTTAGCATCAGAAAAGGAAAAGTGAAACTGAATTGTGACTAGTTAGTCTTGTTTTTTAAATGATATCTCCAGTGTCTAACTGTAGACATCTACAGATGACTTATACAGTTCAGTCCAGTACCGAGTCTTCAGGCATGCTGGACTCGCCATACAAGTCAGTCCTCAGAATGCTGGTGACTTGGGGTCTCCTTTCCACAGCCTCAGGGTGGTCCCTGGGTAAACTCAGCCCTCCCATCATCTGGATATAATTAGGCCCAAGGAATTCATGGGTGAACACTATGAGATTTCCATATAACAATGCTTCTGAGTTTCCAAGCCATCAGGTCCCTACCTGAATGAGAGCTGACAATGATTCAATACCTGATTCTCACTGAAAACAGGCACATATGTACAAGCACACCTCCACTTGCACATTTAAGGATGTATAATTATACCTCTACCTTGTCCCCCCCCCAAATTTAAGATATTTGTGCACATATGAATTAAACTTAAATTAGTTTTTGCCATTTAAAATTTCTCTTCCAAAAATAAAGCTCCATGAATATTTATCTTATATTTGCATAAAAAAAGGCAAACATCTTCTCATGGGACCCTTTGTTCAGTTGGCTCACATCACTCAAGCTCATGATGAGAAACTTTCCTATTTATAGACAGAATGTTAGATTTGCTTTTGATTGAAATGTGGTTAAGATCAGAAAAGTTGCCCCGCTAAGATTTTGCTTTTCTTAGTGACATCCACTTCAAATTCTCATTTCATGACTCCTCGGATTGTGTTTCATGTGGAAATCGGGGTCCATACCTTATAAGTGTACACATATAAGTACAGTTGTTCTAATACCTCTGGAGTAGAAATACCCTCTCTGCTGGAGAGTCGTCTGCATGTTCCCTTCGTCATTACCCATCATCAATAAAAGTCTCAGAGTCAAAAAGTACGAAGTGATTTTCTTGCTAAACTAGAGCAAAAGGAACCAAATCTCCAAAGATGACTTTGACCACTGAAAGATGAAAAAGCTAGAGAAAAAATGTTATGCTTGAACACTACAATAAGGGATATTACCCCATTAGTCTGCCCAATCAGTGTGTAGAAATTCTCCTGTTAGTTTGGAGGCAGTTGGAGCTTGACCTGCCTGGGTAACAACAAAGCAGAGGGTGCTACAGGCATAGTCATTCCAACCCGAGGGGCTCAGGGACCAAGAAAACAGTGGGAGTTATTTTCAAACCAAGTTAACCTACATTAAGGAATTTCAATCACTCGGTTTTTTCATTCAGCATTACCTAACAGTTATCAGTGCAAGGCACTAACTGTGTGTTGAGAATTCAAGGATGCAAAGCCCTGGTCCCCACCCTCACTGTGCCTCTGAGACCCGCAATTTCTCCTATGACTACAGTAATTCTCAATTCCGAAGCTCGGAAACATTTAATAGATTAACCACTGGGAGCAATGAGAAGTAGTAAATGTGGTCACTGATGAACAAATGTCCCTCAAGAGCCATACAGAATCGCCTAGAAAATGAGTTTTAAGCATGCAGGCCAGAGGTATTATTTGTAATACTCCAAATTAGCTGTGAGGCATTGACCATCAGTCTTACCCCCAAGCCCCTCCTAAGCCCAGTCAAACCCCAGACCAATTAACTCGGAATCTCTAGGGGTGAAATCCAGGCATCAGTAGTTGTTTTTTAAACTCCCCCAGACGATGCCATGCACCCAAGTGGAAAAGCCAGTGCTTTCGACATGTAATCTCATATAATCTTTAAAGCAACCTCATGAGGTGGGTGTGTTCCATGCCTGTCCTACACGGGAAGAAATAGAGGTTTTGAAATTTACAGGTAGTTCTAATCTACATTTGTCTGGTTCCAAAACTAAGGTTTGAACAAGAGCTTTTGTTTCGATATTACCTAAGAAAAACAGCTACTCAAATGCTGATGCCCATGTATCAGAATCCAGTGACACATGAACAGGCTGGTTTACTAGCCTCAGAAGCAAAAAGCAACACTCCTAGTGAGTAGAATCTGGAAGGCAGTTTCTCTAAGGGGAGGAGGTTGGGGGTGTCTAGACTTTGGAAACTATGATACCTTGGTCCCATGCTGTGGAGTATGTCTCTTGTCTGAATGTTGGGTTGATGAGTTGTAATGAAACCTACTTATGGCCTGACAGATGGATGCTGCTTCCCTTGAAGAAGAAATTGCCCTTAGCAACGCACAGGACGTCTGTGAAAGAAAGAGCTCTTGCCTCTCTTAAGGTGGGTGTTCTGGGAACCCACAGCTGTCCAAGAAAGGTCTGAGCGGTAGAGGAAAACTGGCATACACCTTAGTGAGCCTGGGGGCCACGCAGCAAGGCCCTTTGTGTCCTTAAACCTACAAATCCTAGTCCTGGGCCAGAGGTTTTTAAATATGCAAATTCCCAGTCCCATACCCAGTCCTCCAAAGCAAGCTCTAAGGGTAGGATGGAAATATGTCTTTTTATAATGTTCTCTGAGGTGGAAATCGCTTAGATAGCCTCCCCTTTCCTTTCCTGTTAATCTCTCCTCAATCCCTTGCTGGCTTCCTTCACAGTGATACCTCTCATCGTTTATCATTTTTTTAAATGTATTTGTCTGTTAACTGGGGTTTTATTTTTTTTCCCTCATAAGAATGCAAAGCCCAGTATGATATTCTCAGGGTCTACCACTGTGTTTGGAACATGGTTGCTGCCCAATAGATACCTTTAAATAAATGAATGATTAACAAGTCAGAGCAAAGCAAGAGGGACGATTCAAAATTATAGAAATTAAGAAGATAGGCATTCAGAGGAGAAAGAGAGAGCCCCCTGGTGCAGAGGGGAGATGGTTGGGGTCTCTTTTCTGAATGGTAACAGGTCAACAGTCTCACCAGACTTGTGGGCTGGGTGTTGGCCACATTCCTAGTGGCAGGCAGCCACAGGGGTAATCATCCAAGAAGACACTGAGTGTTTGGCCAGAAAATGGTGCAGTATTTGCACATTACCTAGGCCCCACTTTATCAAGGTGAACTTGACTCTGAGGGGCCCAGGCTGAGTAATCCTGAAAAGCCATCCTTTGGAGAGTGACCAAGACCTCTTTGGTGTGTCTACAGCATCCTTGCTCTCACATTGAACATTAATAATTCACATTTGCCCTGACCGGTTTGGCTCAGTGGATAGAGCGCGGACTGAAGGGTACCGGGTTCGATTCCGGTCAAGGGCATGTACCTTGGTTGCGGGCATATTCCCAGTGGGAGGTATGCAGGAGGCAGCTGATCGATGTTTCTCTCTCATCGATGTTTCTAACTCTCTATCCCTCTCCCTTCCTCTCTGTAAAAAATCAATAAAATATATTTAAAAAAATAATTCACATTTATTGAGCCCCTACATATGTGGTAGGCACTAGCTTTACTGTTTAATGCTTATATCAACCCTACAAAAGAAGGTGTTACTCAGAAACTGAGGCAGAAAGTAAAAATGATTTACCAAGGTCACCCACGCTAGGAAGTGGTCACACTGGGGCTCTATCCCAGGCACTGTTCTTTGAAACCCTGCATGGCACCATCTCCAAAACTGTTCACTCACTGATGGTGAGTTTTGCTCCTAACCACTCTGGCCCAAATAGAGTTTTCTAAATATTTAAAAGCAGTTCTTTAGTTTGACAACCTATTTTGGGGAACTCTATAAACCTTCTCTTTTGAGAATGTGGGTGCTCAATTAATTTACCTATGACAGTAGTGTGATCATCACATACAGTAGGATGTTTTTAACAACCTGACTATCCAGCATCTTCCCAGAACCAGAAAAGATCCCATCATGGTCTTACCCAGCTTTGGGCCACGTGGTAGACACACTGATTTGTTGAAAGCCTTCACAGGTGTCCTTGCACCACTTGACAAATCCTCCTCCTCCTCCTCCTCCTCTTTCTCCACAAGCTGCCTTTGGATTCTTTCCCCACCTTGGCTGGTATACAGTCTCAAATTAATATGCCAGCTGGAAGACTGAATACAGCCACGTGCCAAAAGCTCACATGGAAGTTCTAAGTGCTGCTGTTACTGAGAAATTGCTGGTAGCATACAATGGTACCAAAGCACAAATCCTCGATCTTTCTTGGTCAAAATAATGCAGAGGCAAACAGCATAACTCCCCTGAAAACTCAGAAGCAGTATTGGCTTTCTATTGTTGTTCAATGTTTCCATATCGTTGTTGGAACTGTCCATACTGTTGGGACTGTGCATGTAAAGGTGTAATGAATCTTTCTGGCTTCCCGCACAAGAACTGCTGTGTAAGCTCATCCGTGCCAGTATCAACATCTGCATCTGCTAGAAAACAGTGTGGGGGAGAGGAGAGCACCCTCTTGTCTTTTCCACATGAGAGTGACAGCTCTTGCAGGAACCAGGTATGTCCAAGGCTCTACTGCTTTTTATCTCAAAAACTTTGTTCTGATAAAATGCACACAAAGTTTTAAAACAGGCCTTGTGTAGTGTCCCCCACAGCATTACAGAATACCATGTTTCCAGAAATGTGTGTTTTTTTCTACCCTAGATGTGTTGCAACTCAAAACAGAACTTTAAAAAATCAGTCTGGCCATGTGGCTCAGTTAGAGCATCGTCCCGTACACCAAAGGGTTGTGGGTATGATTCCTGGTCAGGGCACATACCAAGGTTGTGGGTTCAATTCCAGTTGGGGCGAGAACAGGTGGTAACCAATTGATGTCTCTCTCTCTCTCTCTCTCTCTCTCTCTCTCTCTCTCTCTCTTTCTCTCTTTCTCTCTCTCTCCCTTCCTCCCTCTCTAAAAATATCAATAAAATTATATGCTCACATAAGGACTAAAGAAGAAAAAAATCAGCCTATAGAAAAATATGAATTTGCTTATAGCCAAATTCTATAAAACCATGTAAAGACATTTTTAGTCCTAGGTGGAACATAAAATTATATCTCTTTTTGTGTCTGCTTATTGTAACAAAGCCATTCTAACAAGTTCTTCTAGAGACATTTTTAAAAGCCTATAAATAGAAGCAGACAGAGATGAGTATTCTTACTAAGCAAGAATGTTCAAATACACCTTGAGATTTGTTATCAGTGACCACCTGGGGATGGTGATCCTAAAATGGCGTGACTAGTGATGAAGGACATCAGATTCTGAATACAGCTATCCCATTCATTGGGTGATTGATTGTTACAAAGTCTTTGGAAAATATTTTTGTATCATTTGCTAAAGTTGGATGTGTGCACACCCTGGACTTCAGCCATTTTTATTACCATAGAATTGAAATTTTCTAAGGAAGAACCCAGGCATTGTAGTTCTATCAAATGCTTCAAATATGCAGACATGTGCAAGAATGTTCATAGCAGCACTGTTTGTAATAGTCAAGAAGTGGAAACCACCATGATGTCTATTAATAGTAGAATGGATAAATTGAGGCCTGGTCACAGAATAAAACTCTGTGACTTCCACATAACACTGAAAGTGAAAAACTATTGCTACACGCAACAACCTGGATGAATCTGAAGAGCACAGTGTTGCATGAGAGGTCAGACACAAGAGACTGCATATTGTCTGAGTCCACTTGTATAACAAAGTTCCAAAGTCTCTACCAACGGTGGATACACTGGTGTTCACATTGCCATCATTAACCTGGGTTACATATTTTGTGTTTGGTGTACTTTTGCACATGTGTTATACCTTACAATAAACAATGATTTTTTTAAAAAGAAAATAAAAAGGAAGGACTAAAGCCAATGGATATGGTCCACATTCTCAAATAATTTTGGGGAGTGGGGGGAAATCAGACTTTCTTATCATCCTTTTCCCCATTCAAACCTGGTTCTATGAGGCCAGAAGCCAAAGGCAAAAGGGGAACCTTTAGGATTGCTTTAAATCGAATCAGCTTTGGAGTTACCAGTTTGACTTGTGAAAGATACCTAGTCTTGAACTCCGGAGTTCCAAATTCCATGTGACCACCTTCCTCAAGTCTTTTTGCTTGATGAACAAATTATACTGCCAAGAAAACGTCAAAATTTTATCAAGCTTAATTATGCAATTTCTGTCTGTAACTGGCATACCTCCTGTACCTGGTGAGACGCACCCATGCACTAATAGGATGTGACAGCTGCATCACCAACAAAGCCTCCCCCGCCTTCAGTTCTCTTCAAAGGTAAATGCCTCCTGCTTGGGAGGCGCTGTCAGGCCCTTTGAGAAACGTGAGCCCAGTGAAGTCTCAAATCAGAGACAGTGTGACTGCCCAGGCTCACCCAAAGGACATCCTTGCCACCAATGGGGTATATTGGGGGGAAAGAAGGGGAGTCATCACATTTTTACCTTTTCAGACCAAAATATATTCCTATTGGAAGCTGTGGCATTCCATTTTTGATTTTTTAAATAGGGATAAAACATTTATTTTTAATCAAGATCATATACAGAGTATTCCTGTCCAGAAGCTATGGAACCAAAAGGCATCCCCTCCATGAGCCTGGACTCATCTGTAACTTCATGCTGTTGTCATCCCTAAGGCAGAAGGGAAAATATCTTCTCTATCAAGGTTTCTTTGTCTTTTTGCCCTCTTTGAATGAATAAACACATAACTCCAAGCTACCTTTTCTGAGTCTTAACAGAAATAAAAGTTCTTTTAATTCTGGTTACAAATACATTACTTGCCAATATACTTGGGTTAGGGGAAAGGAAACATCCAGTGAACTGGAAAGAAAAAAAGAATGGTCGCCTCCCCAACTTCCTGAACCACACACCCACCCCCTCCCTCAGTTCCCACTTGCTTGGAGTTCAAAGGAAGATGCCAGGAAAGCGTCAGCGTGGAGATCGGCCAGGGTATGCAGCCCCTGCTCTGGAGGATCTTCCGTAGACATAAGGAAGGTCTGACCAAACAGAAGAAGGAACCGCATAAGGTAACAGGACTGGGGTGTTCATTCTTACTTACTAGTGTTGTCCAAACAACCTCTATACCTGAAGGTGTAACTTGTAGCAGAGGCTGCAACGTTATTCCACTGGTGCTGATCCTACGACAGACAGTTTGGGTACCAGTTCTTTTGAAATTGTTTTTGCATGCAATGAAGCCCGCCTGAAAGCTAAGTACTGGGGAAGTGTGTGGATGATTTTATGGAGCCAGGTCAAAGAGAGAGACAGGTTCTTTGCTTTCCCTAGTATATTGTTCTCGGGAAAGAAAGAGAGAAAGGTCAGGAAATTTCTGAAAGGGCTGGAGAATTCTCTAAACCGGTGGTTCTCAAAGTGTGCCCCCCTCCTCCACCCCACCTCACCCTGACTGGCCACCCAGGAACTTTGAGAAATGCAACTTTCCCTCCCCACTTCAGACCTACTTAATCAGAATTTCTAAATGTTCCCATGGTTTTTTAAAGCCTGGTTTCATTCTCACTTTCTTTCTTCATGTAAAAATAACTGCTAACACCTTTGGATTTCTTTTTAGTCATCATTTGGGGGCACCTGTGTGCATGGATCCTGTCCTCTTCGTTCTAAGCCGTATGATTTCACATTAATACAGAATAACCCGGCCCTGGCTTCCTGTGTGTCATTAGGCTGCGCAGTGTGAACTGGGTCACTTCTGTGGCTCACTGATCTGGTTTTCCCATAGAAGAGAAAGGAAAATTACCCGATGCAATTTCCCCTCAAGAAACAGCTTGTTTCTCATCTTTAATTAATTGTTCCTCTCAGAAACTCTATTACAGTTAAACTGGGATTCATTTCTCTGTGGGAGAAAAGGAGCTATTTTCCTCTCTCAGAATAGTTGAGCTATCTGGGGGTGGGGGTGGGCTTGTTGGAGCAGAGGGTGAGGGGCATGAGGGTGGGCATGAGGGTGAGGGGAGGTGGCAGTGAGGTACAGAGCAGACCAGGGGACAGGACCGTGAGAGGTACCCTCGTAGGAAACGGATCTGGAAGTCATAGTAAGAGGAGGCCTGTCTGACTCTATTCAAGATGTAACTCGTCTTCATAAAGCCATTTTGGAGTTTTTAACAGTAAATTGGAATAAATGAAGAGACATTACATGACAGTGGATGCTCTCTCTGCAGAAGCGCTTCTGTCCTTCCATTTCATCGCAGAACTATTAGTTATTGGACAGATGTTTGTGGGTTTAATATGGAGGACGACAACATCAAGAAACAACACACAAAAATTGTAACTTCGTCAACCATTTCTGATGATTGTTGAAAAGTGGGAAAACTCAGAACATTTATAAAACCAAGAGCTGCTTTGAGAAACACTGAATAATTTTTTCAAATTTCTCTAACAGGTTTGTTTCCACAGAAAAGGGATGTGCACTAACTGGAAGTGAACTGGTGGGGGTCCATTTCCAGCTCTGGCAGGGAATCATGGAGTTGAACTCGGGTAAATTCTTGTCCTCCCAGAGGCCTTGGCTCCTTGTCTGTAAAAAAAAAGGGTTGTGATTCTCAATCTCAAAAACACACTTCAGTTCCAGCTTCCTAAAAACTTAATAGGTGGAAACAAACCAAATGTCCATCAACTCCATGCCTGAGTTTCAGGCTCAGTCCCTAGTGGGGGCATGCGGGAGGCAGCCAATTGATGTTCCTCTCTCACATTAATGTTTCTCTCTTTTACTCCCTCCCCCTTCTTCTCTCTCTAAAAAAATCAATGAAAATATTTAAATAAATAAATAAATAAATAAAATTGACTGTGGTAATTGTTATATAGGAATGTGAATACACTAAAACTCATTGAGTTGTATACTTTAATTGGGTGAATTGTACGGTATGCGAATTATATCTCAATAAAGCTATTAGAAAGAAAGTCTGTAAGAACTACACTTTCATAAGTTGCTAAGCTTTTGATAAGCAACAAACCCATGGAGTTAGACCAAGAACACCTTTATGAGATGGTCAGATTATTATTTCGTATGAAGCAAGTTTAACAGGGCTTGACATTATTCCCCATAATAAAATCTGGAGGAAACATTGACCTCCCCAGCCTTTGGACATGGAAAGGGAATGAGCCAAACCGAATGAGTGGAACAGTAGAGAAATGAGGTGAGGAAGAGTTACATGAGAATCAGCGTAAGGAGCTGACTCTGCATATGGGTAGGTCAGTGATGTGAAAACGGTGCCTGGAGGAGAACAGCCGCTGCGCAGTGACCCTGGAGGGGTGGGGCGACAGTGGGGACCCATGGTGAGAAAGCAAGCACTGGCAGGTAACTTGGCAACACGAGTGTTGAGGGGCCAAGGGCAGATTGGGGGTGGGGGCCGGAAGCAATTACTAGATCACCAGCTGTAACCACCACCGCACAGGAGCCCATCTGCCAGCTGAAGGGCTTTTTCCGGTCACAGAACCACAGCTGGCACTCAGCAAAATGCCCTCAGCCCACAAAAGCAAGACCTGAAAACTGACCAAGCCACAAAGCAGCACCCCGAGTCAAACCTTGACTGACGTTCCACATTGAAAACGGATGCACGCATCTGCTTTCTCCTTGGAGAGAAAGTACACAATGCGGTGCCGATGTACTGCACTCCCACAATGCCTCGCGCAAGTGGGCTGGAGACTGTGGGCTGAACCAGCAAGACCCTCAGCCATCCTCACAAAAGGCACAGTGGACAGCCAGAAGCCGCTGATCCATTAGCTCAAGCAGACATGTAGAGTCTGGGATTTTCAGGGAAGGGGCTATAGAAGGAGGCCCAAGCCTAGCAAACAGCTTCAATTTTAAACCCTCAAGGGAGGGCTCCTTAGACTCTCCAATCAGGTCAGCCCAAGGCAGTGGAAAGCATAGTTTGGGACCAACAGAATCAATATGGCCTGGGAACGTATTAGAAATGCAAATTTTACCTGGATCAGAAATTCTGGGGTGGGCCCAACAATCTGTTTTAGCAGGATGCCCTGAAGTTGCAGAACCATTAAGTCACCCCAGATGCCAGTGACCCTAGTCTTGAGCACCTGGGAGCTGAATCCTGTGGCTGTTGAGTTGGAGGCTCACTGGGACTGTGCCTGAGGGAGAGAAATATCCAATGATATGCACCAAAGGCAGACAATCCCAAGCTTCACCTGGACTCGACTCGCCTAGATCAGCCCAGGGTGTCTCACTCTTGGGAGCACCACCCAAAAGGTGAGCCGAGTTCTGATGCAAACACATCCATTGTTCCACTCTTCTCTGCCTTCACACACTTCCTTGTAGCAGTCCAACACTCCAATAATAATTTTCAGTTGACGAAGTCCACCTACAGAGGTGCGTGATTGATATATTTCACCCTGAACCTTGCGAGGAAGGGCCCTCCCTCAAGAGTTGAGGAAGTAGAGGTTTGCTGGAGATCACCTGGCTGGAAAGAGAGGTACCAGGACTCCACCCTATTTTCTCTCTGTCGGGTCAGAGCGCCCCACCTTCATGCACTGCCTGCCTTCCTGGGAGAGAGTTCCAAACAGGTTACTCAACTGACTCAAAAGACTGATGGCCCACAAAATGAAAAAGAGATGTGGTAGCTTTCTTCACTCTTTCCCTTCGGGGTTCTTAATTCCTTCCAAAATCTGTTACCAGCCTTGGCCATGAGGCACTTCTACTCATGAACCCCCTTCTCTCCCAACCCCCCACCCCCACCCCCCAGCATCCTTGTTTCAGGCCTGCTGGCCTCCAGACAGCCCTTGCTCCCAGCTTTGGGCTATTTGACTGGCTGCATGGGGACTTTATCTTATGTTCTTCACCACTTCCCAGGCACTCCCCAGTCTGGATTGCAGTAAATCCTCCACCATGTTCTTATCTGATAGTAGTGGAGGTGGTAGTGTGCCTTAATAGTTAGTTATTGGAGAAATTGTTCCATAAGATTCTAGCATTCCACAGTCGTGTGTGTGTGTGTGTGAGAGAGAGAGAGAGAGAGAGAGAGAGAGAGAGAGAAAAGAAGAAGAAGAAGAAGAAGAAGAAGAAGAAGAAGAAGAAGAAGAAGAAGAAGAAGAAGAAGAAGAAACACCGTGTACTGTGCTCCCTTTACATTGCACATTAACTTGTTAAAGGCTCTGAGAATTTCTGCAATCAAGAAACCTACTGAACTTCAATTTGCTTATTTCCCCCAGAATGTACTAGGATTTGATTACAGAACTATTTTTCCATGGGAGAACTATTTATTTCTCACAGAACATGAGTATTTCTTGGAGCACATTAAGGGTGATGGGATCCAACATTGTGCTCCATCCTGTACTTACGTCTGTTGACCGAAGTATGCACACTGCAGCCTTCAGAGGACCTCAGCTCTGATTCTTGGGTTCTCCCCTAGCCCAGCTTTCTAGGCATGGAATCACCCTCTCCCTGGAGCCCAGCTGCTGCTCATTACCCCCTCCACATTATGCAGAAGGACAGAATAGTCTCCCCTCTTGCTTCGAAACCCCTCTCAGACTCCCCACTGAGTTCCTGGTTTCCTGTCTGAAGGGTGTTTCTGGTATTTCCTTAATTCTAGGACAGTTTTGAGCTTGGTGAATGGCCAGACCTTTCCTGGGCAGGACCCCAGCCCCCGCTCTTGTACCCCAGAGTTTCTTTGATGAAGGATAAGTCAGAGGTAGCTTCCTACTTGTTAAAGATTTACAATCACTCCCTGGCCAGTGTGGCTCCATTGGTTGAGCGTTGTCCTGTGTACCAAAGGGTTGTTGGTTGATTCCCAGTCAAGGTACATACCTGGGTTACAGGTTTGTACAGAGGGCAAAAACCTATCAATGTTTCTCTTGCTCTTTCTCTCTTTTCCTCTCTCTAAGCATGTCCTCTGGTGAGGATTTAAAAAAGAAAGAAAAAAAATATTAGACTTTAAAAACAAAAATATAGATTAAAATTGTATTCACTCAATATCAACTCAAAATGATTTGAAAGACGGAGTGGAGGGAAGAAGAGAGGAGAAATCATAAACTTGGTGATCTTAAACAATCCACCATCCAGAAGAGAACAGACGTTTTTTCCTTGCATTGAACAAGAAGCCCTAATCTCCCTCTTTGAGGCTTTGGCAAAGATTACTTCTGAGACAACAGCACCAAGCCTAATGTACTCATTGTCACAAAAGCCTGAATTACCTTATATTTCTCCTAAATTGGTCACCTAATGAGATTGGCTCCAGGTAAAAAAATCCAAGTGTGTCCTCCTGCTATCTTTAGCTGTTGTTAAAAAATAATTTGTGCCTTGCCTGTCAGTTGCTATAGAATTACACACAGCTTTTTTCCAGCACTTTCTCAAATTGAGCACTTGCATTATAACATCAACAACAATAACAAGGGGTCTGGCTGGGTCCGCGTGCAGCATGCTCCAATGGGAGCCGCACTTCTATCTGTGGCCCACAGAGATAACTGCTCTGGCAGCCAGCCCTGAGACTGGCTGTCTTTGATGGTCAGGTTCTCTCATCCACAGAGCTTGTGAAGACAAAAATCAAAACAAAGTGTTAGCAATGTAACACTCAGTCCCTTCCCTGTTCTCCTACAGGCACCTTGTTTTAAAATGAATCTGGGATTTGTCTTAACCAGGTGTGGTAAGACAGGCAGACACAGAAATGATGGTTATGAAGAAGTTTTTATCACAAATCCCTAGAAACAGGAGGCATGGCACGCTGCACAGGGCCACAAAGGGAAGCACCAGGGTTGGTCAGGAGGTAGAAGGAGTGAGGAGGCAGCATAGGCAAAGGTCTTTACTATGGCTTTTGCAGGAAGGAATGGACAGGCAAGGTAAGCAGTTTAGGAACGGCTAGTTTAAATCATTTTGGCAGGCTCTGGGCTATCGGGATGGTCCCTAGCTGTCCAGTTCCTGGCCATGGAGTGATTTAGGGCAGAGGGGGTACAGGCCTGCTGTATGAGGGTTAGATAAAGGGGGTGGTTGGGAGTAGGGACTTTGGATCGGTTGGTTTCCATATAAAAGGCATGCTCATAGACAAGCTGTTTACTATCTCTAGGAACTAGCTGGCTCTGGATGGGGAAATCTCTCAGCATTAGCAAAGCCCTAAGATGTTAAAGCATCACAAAATACAGAAAATTTAAAAATGATTAATACACACCTGATGTTCCTTCCCAACATCCTCGTTTCTTCCTCTTTCCTCTCCAACAAGGGACCAGTCCAGTCGGTGTGAGCTCATTAGCCCCCAGATGTGCAGTGCCGCCCCCTCCCTGTGCAGGAACCCTTCCCACAACGTTGCCTTATCACATTGCTTAAGCATCCTGGTTAAGAACCCAAGTTAAAGATACCTGCATGTCAAAATCACTTTGGGGGAATTTATTAAAAATACTGTTTCTTGGTCCCATTCCAGACCCAGAATTAGAAGTTTCCAAGGTGGAGCCCTGCATGGTGGATCCATCCATAAGTATAGTATATATGGTATCTTCCATCATTTAGGTATCCTTTAATTTCTCTTTCATTTCTGTGACGGTAATTTTATGTGTCAAAATGACTGGGCCCCAGGGTGCCCAGATATCTAGTTAAACATTATTTGGGGTGTGTCCGTGGGGGTGTTTCTCAATGAGATTAACATTCGAAGCAGTAGATTGAGTAAAGATTGCTCTGTCCAGTACAACAGGGACTCATTCAATCCTTTGAAGGGTTGAATAGAACACAAAAGGTAAAGACAGAACTCACTATCTTTGAGCTGTCTTCTGCCTTTGGACTCACACTGGAATTTACACCAGCAGCTCTTCTGGTTCTCAAGCCTTCAGACGCAGACTGGAACGACACCATCAGCTCTCCTGGGTTTCCAGCTTGCCGATAATATATCCTATTGGTTCTGTTTCTCTGAAGAACACAGGCCAATATACCTGGCATTTAGACCTTCCAAACTCAAGCCTTGGATGCTCCAATGGTCAATCTGTGAAGATCCTAAGATTTGATTTCAACTTTTTCCATGTTTGCCTTGGGAGAATAAATTGTATTTTAGAGAATATCTTTAGGTGGCTTATACCCTGATAAAACTCAGCTATTTTGTTGACACCCATCTCAATAGTGTTGTTTTATCTTTGGCCATATTTAAATCTAGAATTTCATGAGTTTAGTGAAAAAAATAGTGGGAAGCATGAATATAAAAAGAAAAATTTAAGGGGAAAGGAAAAGTTTAAATGAAACTATTTAAAACATAGTTTTATTATATTCCTAACATTCAGAATTTGTTAGTTGCTTACAAATGTATGTGACTGTGTAGTTTATAAATGTCCTTGTGCAACATTAATTAGAAGACCACAGCTATAACAACAGATTGGCTAATGTTATTGGTATTGTTGTTGTTTTTAACCAGTTGTTATTGTAGAAGAAATTATTTGTTAGGTTAATTCCAATGCATTTGGTGGAAATGCATTGAATCTACAGATCAGTTTGAGGAGATTTGACATTTTAATAACATTGAGTCTTTCTATCCATCAGCTGATGGTGTAGTTCCAGTCTGCGTCTGAAGGCTTGAGAAACAGAGCTGGTGGTGTAAATTCCAGTGTGAGTCCAAAGGCAGAAGACAGCTCAAAGATAGTGAGTTCTGTCTTTACCTTTTGTGTTCTATTCAACCCTTCAAAGGATTGAATGAGGCCCTGTTGTACTGGACGAAGCAATCTTTACTTAATCTACTGCTTCAAATGTTAATCTCATTGAGAAACACCCCCACGGACACACTCCAATATTTAGGTCACCTTTAATTTCTGTAATCAATGTTTTACATTTTTCATTGTAAATGTCTTGCACATATTTTGCTAAGTTTATCCCTGAATATTTCATAATTTTGATGCCATAATAAATAGTATTATTAAATTTCAGATACTAATTATTCATTGATTCCATATAAAAAACTCAATGATTTTTGTATACTGGCCTTGTATCCTGCCACCTTCCTAATTCATTTATTAGTTCTAGATTTCTTGTAGGCTTCTTAGAATTTCTTTACATATATAATCATGTCATCTGTAAATAAATATGGTCTTATTTCTTCCTTTCTGGTCTGTATGTGTTTTATTTCTTATTAGACTGGCTAGGATCAATACAATGTTGAATAGAAGTAATGAGAGTAGACATCCTTCCTTTGTTCCCAATCTTAGAAGGAATGCATTCAGTCCTTCTCCATTTAGTATGATGTTCACTGTAGGTTTTATTGTTGATGATCTTTATCTAGGTGAGAATATTTCCTTCTATTTCTAGTATGCTAAGAAGTAATGTTTTAACAGGTCAGTACTGAACATTACCTAATGCTTTTTAAGAATTAGGTCTGTTGAGATGATCATACCATTTTTTCATTTTTAGTCTGTTTAATGTTGAGATGATCATATTATTTTTTCCATTTTTAGTCTGTTTAATGTTATGGATTATATTGATTGATTTTTGTACATTAAACCAACTTTGCATTCCTGGAGTAAACTGTACTTGGTGCTGATGGTCCTTTATATATTGCTGGACTCATTGTGGTAATATTTTTTAAAAATTTTTGTGTCTCTGTTTAAGAGAGATTGCTCTTGAGCAATTCTTATGTGATTAATATCTGCATTATTTTATTTTGATTTTCACAAACATCTTGTAAAGATAATGTCCATGTATCTTAAAGTGGGTATAGACCTTTAAAATCCCCATCGTCAGGCACGTATGCTAACTTTTCTTTCTTTCTTTTACTTGTATTGATAGTTTTCAGATGAGAAAACTGAGCTCAAGAAATGAGTCACTTGTCTAGCTGTTAGATCTGGGACTCAAACCCAGCTCTGTCGCTATGTTCATCATGCCTTCATTAGAGGGAAGTGATTTTTTTTATCCTGTGTGAGGATTCTCTATGAGTTAGAAATGCATTTGGCTGCATAGATCAGAAAACCCAATATACCATGGCTTTTTCAAACGCATATTTCATTTTTTTTATTTTAGAAAGCCCAGATTTATGAAGTTCAAAATTGGCATGATGGCTCTTAATACCACCAGGGACTCAGGCACCTTGTCGTTCCACTCATCCCTCTTTAGTGTTTGCTGCCTCATGGGCACAAGTTGCTGGTCCACCTCCAGCATCGAGACAAATTCTGGCAGGAAGGAGAGGATGGGCAAAGAGCAAAAGGGGAGTGGATTGGTGTCCAAGTCTGCCCCCTTTTAAAGAATGTCCCAGAAACAACAATTAATTACTTCTGTTTATAACACATTGGTCAGATCTGCATTACATGGCCATCCCTAGTTGCAGGAAAGACTGAGAAATGTAGTGGTTTCTCCTAAGCACACTAAGCACACTCCCTCAGGGTACATTGTGCCCTGTGCAAAACTAATATGAACAGAAAGAAAAGGAGGGAAAATAATATTAAGTGAATACCTATCAAACATTGGCCACAATATCTTTCAGGGGAGAACTGATAATTCAACAATCACCAGCCATAATACAATGATTAGAAATGAGAGTGGAATTCTGCTTGGACTATTTCCACAGTCCAGCAGATGACAGTATAATCCTAGGGTTATACACGAGTTTGCCTATGTTCGTCAAGCTGGCTCTCCTTAGAGGTGTGGCTTATCTCTCTAGCTCAAGCATTCCATAAATGAAGATTCTGTGAGACCATTTGCAGTGTAAGAAGGCTCAGCTAGCCCTAGCCGGTTTGGCTCAGTGGATAGAGCGTCAGCCTGTGGACTGAAGGGTCCCAGGTTTGATGCCTGGTTGCGGGCTCGATCCCCAGTAGGGGGCTTGCAGGAGGCAGTCGATCAATGATTCTCATTACTGATGTTTCTATCTCTCTCTCCCTCTCCCTTCCTACCTGAAATCAATAAAAATATATTTTTAAAAAAGAAGGCTGAGCTAGAGGTTGCAAAAGACTTGAGTCTAAAGTTCACCAGGTCTTTAAAGCAGGGATTGGCCTTCTGCCAGTTTTTTTAAATAAAATTTTATTGAAAAACAGCCATGCCCATTTTAAATATTGTCTATGGTTGTTTTTGGCCAACAGCAATATTAAATATTTGAAACTGAGACCCACAAAACTGAAAATATTACTATTTGGCTCTTTGCAGAAAAAGTGCCAACCGCTGCTCTAAAGTAATACTGCTCAATAGAACTTTCTTTGATGTTAGAAATGTTCTATATCTCTGCAGTATGGTAGCAACCAGCCACTGTTGAGTAGTTAAAAAGTGGCTACTGGGACTGTAAATTTTAAATAATTTTAATTAATTTAAATAGCTTCATATATCTGGTGGCTACTGTATTGGACAGTGCAGATATAAAATTGTCAGCATCTTCTATTTGTAAAAGATATATCCGATAAAGGGTTAATATTTAAAATATATAAAGAACTCTTACAACTCAATGTCCAAAAAAAAAACAATCCGATTAAAAAATGGACAGCGGATCTGAATAGTCAAAGACATATAGATCAGACTCATGAAAAGATGCTTCACATCACTAGTCATCAGGGAAATACAAATCAAAACCACAATGCGACATCACCTCACACCTGTTAGAATGGCTACTATAAAAAAAGACAACAAATAACAAGTGTTAATGAGGATGCAGAGAAAAAGGAAACCTAGTGCACTGTTGGTGGGGATGTAAATTGTTGCAGCCAGTATAGACTGTCCTAAGGGGAAAAAAAAATAGAACTAACATATGACCCAGCAACCTTACTTTCTAGTATTTATTTAAAGGAAACAAAAACACTAATTCAAAAATATATATGCATTCCTATGTTCATTATAGCATTATTTACAATAGCCAAGCTATATAAATAGATAAAGAAGATGTGATACATATATACAATGGAATATTACTCAGCCACAAAAAAGAGTGAAATCTTAACATTTTCTCTAACATGTATGGACCTAGAGGGTATTATGCTTAGTAAAATAAGTCAGGCAGAAAAAGGCAAATACTGTATGACTTCATTCATAAGCAGAATCTAAAAAACAGAAACAGATAGTCAATAATATCCTAATAACTATGTACAGTGATATGGTTACTAGGCTTACTGTGATGATCGCTTGGTAAGGTATAGTAATGTTGAATTACTATGTTGTGTTATGCCCAGATTTCAAGATCCCCAAAAGACCACACCAGGGAGCCAGCCAAGTCCGATGCAAAAGCAGAGGGTCCTTTATTTGAGCTAGCTCGACTCCCCCTCCTGGCCGACGCAGCGACAGGAAGCAGAGTGAGACCGCCGTGGGAAAAACAGGGTTTTAATAGGGGGTGGAGTGAGGGGAGGGGAGCTGACTGTGGGCCCTGCCGATTGGCCAGGCGCAAGTCGGGTCTTGTTACACAGGATGTGGTCATCTCTATGGCGCGCACGTCCCTTGATTGTCATTGGTTAGTTTAAAGAAATCCCAGGCGTGGCCAGCAGAGGCCTGGGCTTCCGGGAAGAAGGTACTTTCCTGAGCAAATGTCTGCCCCAAAATGGAGGACACAGGGTAAGATGGAGGGCGTAGTCCTCGCCCTTTCAGTTGTACACCTGAAACTAATAGCATATTGTATGTCCACTATAATTTAACCAGGGGTGGGGAACGTCCGGCCTGCAGGCTGGCCCGATAAGGCCCATGAAACCATTTGGTCTGGCCCTGCCAAGGCCACCTCATGCAGGACTTGAAATTCAATAGATCTAGGAGCTTTTTTCATAGCGACATAAATTTATATTAAGTGAATTATATTAAGCAAATGATGTTATAAATATCCAAACGGCCCTTGGCAGAAAAATATCCCCCCCCCCACTCTGAAAACAAATGAACGAAGGGATGAACGAAGGTATAAATAGATAGATAGATAGATAGATAGATAGATAGATAGATAGATAGATAGATAAAATGTCAGTGTATTTTAAAATGGATATAAGTCTTCAAATTCCCTGTCAGTCAGGCACCTGGGCTGATTTTTTGCAGTTATCACTTCTTATGTTAACAAACCCCTTATAGCTTTGCAGCTGAAGAAATGGAAACTCATCCAAATTAACCAACTTGCCCCTGGTGACAGTGTTAGTTAATGACAGGGCCCAGAGTCAAGCAGGGTCTCCACCCAGCCAGGGTGTGATGCTTGCCAAGAGGTGTGGGGAAGCCGTGTTTGGTTCTGCTGGAGTTTGGAGTGATGTGGGCAGCCATGCCCCATGAGTGCTGGCCTGGGTAAGGGCGTGTGATTAATGTCCTGTCCATCCTCAGCTCCCTGTTCTCATTCTTGCATACAATAATGGAAGGATTTCTGCTACAAAAGATACAAACTATTTTATCGTGAATAGTCTTCTTGGGAAGTGTTCAAAGAGCAGTTTATGGTTCAGACCGTTCACTAAGATTTATTCTGTCCCTGGAGAGGGAAAGCAAAGGGACCCTCCTGACTTCCGTGCCTATAGTGGGGGAGAGGGAGGGAGGAGAGCAGTACATGCACTTATGTTGTGGCCCCAAGAGGTACCAGAATGGAGGTCCTTAAATGCGACTGAATGAATGATTCTTCCAGCCAAATATAAGCGTCTATACCCTGAATGCTGGCCAGGAATTAGCCCAGTGCAGGTACAAAATACAGCGTTCCTTCTCTGTGGTGTGGGTCCATAAACCCAATCTGTTTTTCCTTAGTTAAGCAGGAGGTACCCTTAGCCATTTTTAGATTGGTTGTAAATACCATTCCTCACCCCTTCCGCCCAGCCCCCCTGCCTGCCCTTCCCAGTTCTCTGTTATACTGTCCTGGAAACCTGCTTTTCCTATAAAATGAGATCATGGGGAAGAAACAGAATTTGAGTTCATACCCACGTGGGCAGGAAAGGAAAGGGTGCCCTGGCTATGGCCTGTGTCCAGCAGGGGCAGGCTCTCGCCCTGGCATGGGCCTGCAATCTGTGGAAGTTAAATCAGCTTTTAATGTGCTGGGGGTGCCCATTACCAAAGGAATCCTGTGGGGTGGCCTCAGCAGGAAGGGCACCGTTAACAATAGCAACAAAACACAGACTGTCCTTAGAAATAAGCCTCGCATTCCGTGTGTGAGACCTATATAAAGACAACAAACAGCTTTATGAGAGATATTCATGCGCAAGGGCGTGTGAGCCCCAACTACGGAAATGAGGCCTGAGAAGACTGCTAGATAATGAATAAAATGCCCCTGTTCTCTCATCACAAGGAATAACAGGTAATGATAATTCTACCTGATAGAATTGTGGCCAAGATTAAATGGAATAGTGCAAATGAAGAGCTTAGCACTGTACCTGGCCCAAGGGAAGTAGGGCCCAATATATGTCAACTATTATGATTATTAGCTCATTTCAACTAAATTAGACAAAAGTAGCTCTATGAATATTTTAAACAATGAATAAAAGCAACAGGTTACTGACCAAATGTACAGCTGGAGACAGGTGCCTCAGCCACCCGGGGCTCCCCAGTAAGAACTGCTCTAAGAAATTCAACTGCAGGATCAGAGCTGTTGCTGATTTGCACACTAAAATCACACCCACAAAATTAATGAATTCCCTCTCTCTCTCTCTCTCTCTCTCTCTCTCTCTCTCTCTCTCTCTTTCTTCTTCCTTCACTTCCCTCATGTACCGAGAGAAGGCAGATCTACAACCCCAGGAGAAAACTCTCATCTGACACCAACCATGCTAGCACCCCACACATTTTGATATGTTGTATTTTCATTATAATTCAGTTAAAAATGTTTTCTAATTTCCCTTATGATGTGTTCTTTGATCCAAGATAAGTAGAGCTCAATATATGTCATGCAGGGGCAGGCTGTTCAGAAAAGTGTCATTTAATTCCAAATACTTGGCTATCTTCCAGATTTATTTGTGTTCGTGCTTCCTAATTTAATTTTGTTGTGGTCACAGAATATACTCTGTATGAAAGTAATCATTTTAATTTATTGAGACTCGATTTATGGCCAACTTATGGCCCACCTCGGTGAATGATCCATGTGCGCTTGAAAAGAACGAGTATTCTGCTGTGATTGGTAGAGTGCTCTATAAATGGTGGCAGCTTTAGATTGAGTGGCCAGAGGCCTTTTCTGGGAAGGTGATAGTTACAAAGTATAAATGACAAAAAGGAACCAACCAGGTAGAGACCCCTGGAAGGGTAGCCGGACACAGGGAGTGGCTGGTCTGCTCTGGAGACCCCTGACCCACAGGACCCAGGCCTAGCGCCTCCGGGGATGTCCTGTCTCTTCATGGACTGACTTGCCATCTCCTCTACCTCTGTCAGGCAGCTCACCCACCATTCTCCACCCCCTCCCACCACCCCACCCCCGTCCCCACATCCCAACACATGCTTTGGAGTGAGAACAACCTGGAATTAACTGTGGACTGTCACCAGCTGTGTGACTATGGACTCTCCTAATAATAAAAGGCCAAGAGGCGTCACGATCAAAACAACCAAATGACCGGTCACCATGAGGTGCACGGAGCACCTCTAGGGCCCTCCCCCATGGCCTACAGGCTCTGATCCCAGCAAGGCTGGTGGCCGGTGGGTGGGTGGGGTGGTGGGCAGTCGGGGCATGGCACAGCGGACACGGCTGCTAGCACAGTTACTAGTGCAGCAGCGGGGCTGCAAGCGAGGCGGGGCGGTGGACAGGTTGGCAGGGCCCTAGTGCGGCAGAGTGGCAGGCAGACAGGCGGGGCGGCAGGCGGGTGGGGTGGGGCTGCAAGTGAGGCAGGGCAGTGAGCGGGTTGGGCGGGGCATTTGCAGGTGAGTGGGGGCCAGGTGATATCGTGCGCTGGGCCTCTAGTGTATATATAATCTCTCTGGGCCTCAGTTCTCACCCAAAAAAATCAGGACAATAGCACCAACTCTTCAGAGTGGTTATGAGGACAGAAGAGGAAACATCCAGAAGGAAGTCTGGCCTGGAGAGGGTGGTCAGTGAATGGTGACTATCGCCATCATTTTGCCAGGGGACGCCCTCCTGCCTCCTGCCCCAATTCATGTGGACCCATCGGCCCTTCTGAAGACCCCTTATCTACTAGTGCAAGGACGCCTTTCCTGACCATCCCAGCCCCCATGAGCTCCCCACCTCCCCCACTCTCCCTCCTCTGGGACCCTCTGACCTCCTGCACTTGGGTGCTGGGCAGCCGCCGATGAGCAGTTCATCTCTTGTGCTTAGTCTCAATCCCCCAAATAGGTTCCTCGCTAGTAGGCGGCATGGGCCTCGTAAGTCGAAATGATGTGGAGCCCACATCAGGCGACATTCAGAAAATCAGCTGAGGAGGACATGTGCCCCCAACCGCGTGAACAGAAGTCTTCTGAATCTCCACCTCCTGGCATTTTACCACCTTTGACCACTTCATGAAATCGCAGGTGGGTTGGTCTGTGAAATCCTGCCGGCTGTCACAGAAGAGTCCACTCCAACCTGACACTCAAGCAAGTTCTGCCAAGCTGGGATCAGCATCTAATCACGTTTCCATCACAACACCATGAGAAACGTGTCACCGGCCCTTAGCAACAGTCTCTCAAGAAAGCTACCCCTATAGCGAGTTCATTAAGTTAGCTGAACACACGTGAGGCAGAATCTAAAAACAGACCTGTGCTGTCTGAAGCCTCACTCCGCACGTGGCAGGAGCTGGAAAGGGCAGGGATGAGCCTCGCTCTCAGCAAGGCAGGGGAGGAAAGAGAATCTGCTGGGCCCGGGAGCAGCTGCCCATCTCTGAGCAAGAGATGAAGAACCTGAAGCGAGGCCAGCCCGCTACCCCCACCCCCAACCCCGCCCCCCACATATGGACGGTCGCTCCCAGGTATCGGGGAGCTCTCCTCCACCCCGTAAGTCCCTGCATCATTTGAAATCCAGGACAGGACACCACCGGGAACTAGTTGTGAAAAGCATTTGAATTAGTGAGAATTTAAAATTCATCTCAACTCAGCACACCTCAGACACCTACCATCCTGCAAACCTCCGCCCTGGGTGACACATTCCTCACTTTTAAGAGGTTTTTATGGATAGATAGGATATGTCACAAACACCCACAACTCAGGGTAACACACAGTAAACACTCTAATGGAGAAACAGGCAAAGTGTCCTGGGAGCAGAGGAGAAAGGAGAAATAACACCAAAAGGGGAAGAGGCAATCGGGGAGGGCTGCAGGGCAGAGGCAGCACTTGCCCTGGGCATGGGCTACTGACTCCGGCTACTTGTCTTCCTCAGCGCTCGATGGAATTCAGCAAGAGCTGGTTACGTGGGTAAATAAGAAGGTGTTCCAGGAACTTGGTGTTGCCTGTTGCCTGTTCCCAGGTTTCAGAGGGGAGTCTTGAAGTGCTGCAGCTTCTTTTGTCTTTGGGGAACCAACTGGAAGAGGAGAGTCAGATCCCAGAAGACACCAAGGGCCCTGCAGCTCTGCCTCCTTGCTGGTTTCCCCCTTCACCCCTTCTTTATGGAGACCAGGAGGGTAAAAGAGACTCTCTGGCTCGCTGTGATGTAAAAATAGGAAAGCAAAACAGAGCAGCACACATCGGTGAGTTATCGCTTTTTGAATGGTTTTGAAATGCAAAACAGTCTCAGACACTGTTCACTGAATGTTTGCCTTCAAGCGAAACCAGCACAAAGGGTTAATAGTATACATGGGCAATGTTCTGCTTTAAAGGGACAGCAAACCTTGAAGAAGAATGAAAAGGAGATACGTGTTCAGCCCCGGACAGTGTGTACGTTTGAAAAGAACACAGGAGAACAGGGCTAGGAGTCGGTATCTTTAACCTGAAGGTCTTACTTAGCAGGCCCTCAGGACAATAAGAAGCAGGCCAGAAAAATAACAAACCACACACACACACACACACACACACACACACACCCTCCTACCCATGCGTGCTTGTGCACATATGTGAACAGAGAGTATCCAGTGTTTAAACATAGGACATCAGACGTCCAGGCCCCTGGACTTTGGGTCAGAATCTCTGGATTCATGGCAGCGGGTGAGGGAAGCGTGGGGGCCGCTGTGGTGGCAGCTGTGAGAATTCAACTCTCATCTTCCAAGTCAGCAGGAGGCTCCATCCCCAAGAGGGAAAAGCTTGAAGGAAGGAGGAGCTCACACCTGCTTCAGAGCCCAGGCAGACACGCTTCTCTTCCAGACCACCTTCCAGGTAGCAGGGGGGCAGAGGGGCCTGAGGCCGGGTGATGGGGCAGGCTCTTCCAGAAGAAAACGCTTTGTACACTTGGAAGCACTTTTCCGATGTCAGGTATTTTGGTTTTGAGGAAATTAACATCAACATTAACTTCAGTTGGAACAAGTGTCCATGATTCCCAGCCTTTAGCGGTTCGTCTCACTCCCACCACCCCACTGAAAATTAATCCGTGTCTTTCCTTTCCTCAATCCATTCTACACAAGCATATTGAGCACCTAACATGTGCCAGGTCCACCAAAATGGATAAGACACGGCCGATGCCCTCAAGAAATTCACAGCCCATGTCTTCCAAAGGCACGAGATAAGCCAAATGCGAGGAAAGAAAACAGGCCAGATGTGGCTTCCTCTGGGGAGGGGGTGTTATTGAATTCTTTGCCAGTGAAAGACTCAATGAGAGCACCCAAGTGTACCTCTGCCTTTTTTTAAAATGATTCCACTGTGAGCTGGTTTTTCATATGCAACCAAATGGAAGTGTTTTTTGGTTTGCTTTATTTTGAAATCAGCTGCTCTTTAAATTAGTCAGGGTTTTATGAAATGGACATGACCGCTTCCAGCAGCTATTCGCAGCTGGCTCCTGAGCGAATGGCCCAACCCTACAGGTCGCACAGGCACCAAACAACATTTAATTATTTCCCATTTCACACTGTCCACCGGCGGCCAAGTGAGTTCTGCCTCACGTGAGTGAAGCTCCTCGGGCTCATTTTACTTCCCATTGACCCAAATCCCTCTCCGGCCTCGGGGCTTAAGACACTGTGCTCCAGTTACATAAATTCTAGGCCACAGAAGAGCCCTGAATGCTGACAGCCATTTACCCTGCCCCCTGGCCCCCAGGTTCTGCTATTCTGCCCCGCACACTCCCGTCAACCCACTCTGGAGGGCAGGGCAGGAGGGCTGGGAAGGTCCCCAAAGCGGGCCAAGACCGCCCTGCCATGCTTCCTGACTCAGAGTGCACACTCCCCATTAGAGGACGGGGAGAAGCCTTCCTAAGTGTCCTCCTAGATGTGTTAAACAAGCAGAAGCCACTCAAAAAGTGAATGGGTAGAATTCCAACTGTAATTTATTGGTTCTTCAAAGAATAGTCCCCAAAACAAAGCAGCATCACCCAGGAAACTTTGTTAGAAAACGCAAATTCTCGGACCCCCACCCCAGACCCACTGATCAGAAACTCTGGGCCCT